>NC_050531.1:5860797-5866591 GCF_002922805.2 Oryzias melastigma | reverse complement strand
GTCCTTCATAGAAACGGCTTGAACTTCAGATGTGGCGGTAAACCGGTGAGTGAACACGTTGGGTGGGCTGGACCGGCTCAGGAGTGTCAGACTCCACATCAGGATTCATGAAGGAGGAAAGAAATGTTTTATCTGTGTGGAAATAAACCAGTTCTTATGGTCAAAATCTTTATTGTGTGTTTTTCTACTCCTGATTCTTTAGATCAGATTATTTTGGAGAACAATTTCCATCCATTCATCCATCCATCCCTCCATCTATCAATCCATCCATCTATTGATTCATCCCTCCATCCATCCCTCCATCCATCTATCCGTCCATCCTTCTGTCCATCCATCTATCGATTCATCCCTCCATCCATTCATCCATCCATCTGTCCGTCCGTCCATCCATCCCTCCATCCATCTATCCGTCCATCCTTCTGTCCATCCATCCATCCATCCATCCATCCATCTATCAATCCATCTATCCGTACATCCATCCATCCATCCATTCATCCCTCCATCCATCCATCTATCGATTCATCCATCCCTCCATCTATCCCTCCATCCTTCAGTCCATCCATCCATTCATCCCTCCATCTATCCATCCATCCGTCCATCCATCCATCCATCTATCAATCTATCCATCCATCCGTTTGTCCTTCAGTCTTTCCATCCATCTATCAATCCATTCATCCCTCCATCTATCTGTACATCCGTCCATCTATCCATCCATCCGTCCATCCATCCCTCCATCCATCCGTCTGTCCTTCAGTCCATCCATCTATCCATCCATCCCTCCATCCATCCGTTTGTCCTTCAGTCTTTTGAATGAATGAATGAATGAAATGGTTTATTTCAAGCAATCAGGTCATAATACATACATAACATATCACTTAATAAATCACAAGTTGATCACTTGAAAGGGAGTGGAAGGAAGCGAACTTATATAATCCCACCCCGACTCGACCATACCATTTTCTCTACATGAATTATCAATATCCGGTTCAGGACTTAATATCAAATATTAATAAAATCAGGCTATTAAGGATCATTGAAATCATTAATGTGATCAAGTTTCAAAGCATCCACGACAAATAATTTATATTAATCAGTCTTTCCATCCATCTATCAATCCATTCATCCTTCCATCTATCTGTACATCCGTCCATCCATCCATCTGTCTGTCCGTTCATCCATCCCTCCATCCATCTATCGTTTCATCCATCCCTCCATCTATCCGTACATCCGTCCATCCATCTGTCCATCCGTTCATCCATCCCTTCATTCATCTATCGTTTCATCCATCCCTCCATCTATTCGTCCATCCTTCAGTCCATCCATCCATCCATCCATCCATCCATCTATCCCTCCATCCAACTGTCCGTGTTTCCTGGCGACAGCCCCAAAACGCTGCTGCTCTAGAGGAGATCCACATGGAGGAATGGACCAAAACACCATCAACAGTTGTTCAAACCTTGTGAAGTCATTCAATGAAGTTGTTTTAAGTTGATGTATTGAGTTGAACTTTTGGTATCTACCAAATACTTGTTTTCTATCGTAATTTACAAATAAATTCCTTAAAAATGTGATTTTCTGATTTTTTTTCCCCATTTTGTCTCTCATAGCTAAGATACAGCCCTCTCTCATCTTTTCAAGTAGGAGAACTTGCACAATTGGTGGCTGACTGAATACTTTTTTATTTTTTTTACCCCACTGTATCACCTTTTTATTTTATTTTTCTGTTTTTCCAATTAAGTTGCGACTAATCAACCAAAGTCTTATACATTTATGAGTAGATTTACATCTTTTTTTGGTCTTCTTTGGCCTTAGGGTAGAGTGTCCAGCCTGAGACTGGAAGGTCGTGGGTTCAAATCCTAAGTCGAGTCAATAGTTATCAACACATCCAGGATTGTCACAGCTAATGAGTGTTTTTTATGCTTGAAATAAACAAATTTCAGTTCTTAATCCAACTCTAACACCTTATAAAACTGTTTTTCTCAGACTACTAACAGTATCTGTTCTCTGCAGTTTCAATTCCTTAAATCAACATAAATTTTAAATACTTTTTATGCTGTATTTATGTTCAGAACAAACCCACGGAGCTCTACAGTAAAGACGTTTTAATGCATCTCCTCTTCAATCTCCACAGGGGAAGTTCCACCCAAAGAAGTCAGGATTCTGCAGATACTTGAAAGTTTTTTTTATGCTTTTCAAACATTTCCTGAAAGCGTACAATAAAACCAAACTCCCCTGGCTTTCTTTGGAGGGGTCACGGTCAAATGCATCTCAAATCCTTCCTGTAAAACTGCAGCGTAGAACAGATTGATCTGTTTGACCTAATGTCGGACTACAAGATGACTGGATGTCTTTACCGACCATTTCGGGTTCTTTAATGACACAATCTGCTTGTTTTTCTTCTTTTTTTCTGTGTTCTTGTCCATTTATTTGCTTTTTCCTTTGGGTCAATGATAAAAAAATACCCACTTCTCATCAAAGCTGCATGCGTTTGCCAAATAACAACGGAACAAGTGTAAAGTAGGAGAAATGTATAAATAAACGAGGAGAAAGCCTTTTGAAACGAAACTCAAAAGTTTGACACAGCCTCTCTGTCCGTGATGCCTTTGAACAGCGGACAGGCAGCCGAGAAAGAACGCCGTAAATAAATAAATAATAATAATAAAAAGCAGACACAACATAAATTATTAACATTAGACTGAAAACTGATGTTGGAGATGCTTTTCGGAAGACTTGATGGAGGAGTCTTTGAGGACTGATGGCTGAGGTATGCGCCGCTCAGGAAACCTATTTGATATTCTTTTGTGTTTTTTTTCCATCTTCATTGTGCTCACCATTAACAGAGTAATCGTGCAGACGCAGCTCCTGACCCATATCTGTTCTCTGAGAGTTGCTTTAAAAGTTTACTTCTGCAGAAGCGGAGAAACTCGGAAAACTGAGCTTTTCATCAGACGTTTGTCAGAATCCGGGGAGCAGAGGAGGAGGCACGGAAAAGTTTTAATTTTTTACAAGTTCATTTCACTTTACAAGATAGTTGGAGAATCTTTTCATACTTCTATCAAGTTCAAACCATCCAAAGGTTTCTTAAACACCCCAAATATTTGTGTTAATCACTAAAAGGCATTTTCACCAAGAATTTCCTCCAAATAACAAAACATTTCTGAAATGATGGAGATCTTCTGAGCATTTATTGATCCCTGAATGCTTTTGGAATGCCTGATCATCCTAAGTGAAAAAAAGGGGAATTGAGTCTAAATTACTTTTTTTGTTTTGTTTTGTTTGGGGTTTTGTTTTCTTTATTTTTTAATAAACGAGCAAGGACGAACCACAGAGTTGAAATGTGGACAAAAAAAAAAATAAGAGAAGCGGAGATATGAAACAAAAGATTGTTCATCCTTCCAACGTGAGTTTTTATGAAGTTAGACGGCTTTTGATGATCAATTTTAGACAAAAATTTGCTAATCAAAATATAATTGTCAAATAAATTTATATATCAAGAGTTCAACTCAATTTTCTGATCATTATTGGGACAAAATCAAGTATTTTTCCTACATAATTTCTACATTTTTGTGTTTAATTTGACACAAATCAAACTTTTTAAATAAAAGAAATTGTCACTCGTTTAAAGAAGAACGTTCTCTCAAGAAAGATCAAGAAAACAAATAATTTAAATGTTGTTTAAAGAAAAAAAAATAAATACGGCAAAAATAAAAGAGTCATAAGTTTTGAAGTGAAGTGTTTTTTAATGGGTCGAAATGGTTTAAAGTTGACTTTAAGGAGTTTATAAGTGAAAAAATATATTTGAAGAGCTGAAAATTAAATATAAATAATATATTTGGCTTATACTGTGATGAACAAAAGGTTGAAATTTCCTTTTTTAACATCTAAACATATAGAAAACCCCCAAAAGTGCTTCAAAAAGTAAAATATTCTAAAAATTTTGTAACTTTTTTTAAACAATTTGTTTTTTCAGAACCTAAATTTCCAACTTTATTTGGACTAAATGAAAAACTATATGAAAAATTAAAGAGCTACTACAAAAAAACATTAATTGTCCAAAATAAAACTAAAAAATAAGTTCTTCTCAACTGTTTTTGATGCTCATATACTAAACATTAAGCCTAACTCCATTCTCTGATAATTTATTTTTAATTATTTTTCCTACATTTCTACATTTTTTTTTTGTCTTTATTTGACACAAATTACACTTTTTAAGTAAAATAATTTGTTAAAAGATGTGTTTTCTCTCAAAAAGCAAGAAGAAAAATAATTAAAATGTAGTTAAAGATGCACAAGATTTCCGTTTTATTGTACACGGCAAAGATAAATTAATAGAAAGTTTCTTGGAATCAATCATTGCTAAAATCAGATTGTTGACTGTCTAAAAATGTTTTCTTAAATGTTTAAAAGTTTGCATTAAGGAGTTTATAACTGAAGATGTGGAGAAGTGAAAATGAAACATGAATAATATGTTTAGCAGATGGTGAATTGAAGGTTTAAATGACAGAAAATTTTCTCTTTTTCAGCCTCCAAACATGAAGAAGAATCAAAAAAGTTTAAAAAAAAATTATTTTCCGAATTTTCAAACAATAAAACTATGATTTTCAGAACCTTTAGTGATTGGATTCGATGAAAAACTGTATAAAAGTTGAAGAACTACTATAAAAATACAACTAATGAAAAAAAATCTCTAATTTTTTATGCTATTCTCAACTTTTTAAAGATGTTTATATATCACAAGGTATTTTGAGTAACAATGTGGGTACAGTAGGGGTGTGTTTTGGCAAGAGTCTAGCGATACGATACATATCGCGATACATCGGGAACGATAGGTGTGGCGTTATGTCCCAAGACAGGACCAGAGATAACATTCTCTCTATTTTAATTTTTTTTTTAAATTGTGACTCAAAACAAAAAATATCTGAATATTAAAACACCTTTTGCATATTTAATTGCATTAACGAGGTTGTTTTTTAAACCACGGGGGCCGAATCCGGCCCTCCAGGTCATTTTATTTTATTGTTATTAATAACCCGATGTTTTATTGGGCTTATTTTAAACTTGCATAATTTTGATAAAATATATTTTAATGTAGAGTAAAATATTGAAAGTTATTTAAGGTTTAAGTTGATTTATTCTAGAATAATATTCCTGTCTTTTTATTATTCATAATTATGTTAAAAGGTTTTTTTAAGTTTTAAAAATGTAGTTTTAGAGTGTTAATAAATGTTTATCCTGTTGTCCTGCGTTGAGTTTGACATCAATTACATTTTTCATTTCTTAAAAAAGTAAAGTATCGCCAAACGAAGTATCGTAATATTTCAATGAATTGATATTTTTTTACACCCTTAGTATATAGTTGTAGATCTAACTTTTGCTTTTTGTTGAATTTATGTGAGTAGAAAAATAAGTTTGTTTGTTTTATCTCTCATAAGATGTCTTGTATTATTTTAATGTATGTTTTTTGTGTGAAAATGAAATAAAAGTTTAATGTTTTTAACAAAAACAAATGCTTACATTTTAAGAGTTTATTATATTTTTCTGAGTCCAGCAAATAATTAAACTACACATAAGAATTGGAATAAAAATGAGGAAATCTCACAAAAATCAAATCAATAAATATTGTGGAAAAAGTTGTGAACAAATTTCATTTTTTATCTTCTTTCTTTAGAAACTTTTCTTTTGGTTTTGATATCAAACATTCAACTTAATTCTCTGATAGTTATTGGGACAAAATCAAGTATTTTTCCTACATAATTTCTACATTTTTTATGTTTAATTTGACACAAATGAAACT
>NC_050531.1:5857520-5860531 GCF_002922805.2 Oryzias melastigma | reverse complement strand
AAACTTTTCTTTTGGTTTTGATATCAAACATTCAACTCAATTCTCTAATAATTATTGGGACAAAATCTAGTATTTTTCCTACATAATTTCTACATTTTTTATGTTTAATTTGACACAAATGAAACTTTTTAAATAAAAGAAATTGTCAATCATTTAAAGATTAACTTTCTCTGAAAAAAGATCAAGAAAATAATTGAAATGTTGTTTAAAGATGCATAAAATGTGAATTTTATTGTGTACGGCAAAAATAAATAAAGTTTTTTGGGATCAATCAAATCTGTATCTAGGCTGACGAAAAAAAATTACACCTTAAAGTTTACTTTAAAGAGTTTATAAATGAAAAAATGTATTTGAAAATGAAATATAAATAATATATTTGGCTTATACTGTGATGAACACAAGGTTTAAGAAAATAAATAGATGAAGAAACTGTGGATTTGATAAAAAAAATGTTCTGTTACCTCATTAATTTTTGTCAGTTTGGACTAAAAAACTTTTCTTTTCACATTATAATGTCCCAAACGTCTTTATTTGTGCAGCAAACGTTTCCTTTTCCAAACGCTTGTGGACGTAAGTCACCAAACAATAAAAGGTTTGAGGTCACTTTCTCTCTTTTTGTCCCTTTTCCTCTCATGTATTTCTCCTCAACACTCAAAATGTTTGACTTGTTGAAATAAAACAACCTGCAAACACCTGAAATGGTCCTGAATGGAGAGCCGGGAGAAATCTAATGACATGTCGGCGCTCCAAATGGATTATGTTTCAATATCAGTCAGGACACAGGAACGGGGAGGTGACGGGAGAGAACGCATGTGTTGGATGCAGATGGTTTTAAATTGCTGCCTTTGTTTTCCATCAGGCATGAAGCATTCGCTTCCCTTATCTTTCAGACAATGTGCGGCGGGCTGATGTTCTGGGTAAATGAACTGTCTGTATACCTCTCACCCTCCGCTCCTCCGCCTTCTTGTTTTCACTTCCACCTCAGGGTTGAGATGTTGGTACACTGACTGTGAAGTCTGAGCTGCTCAGGCGTCTCCCACTTTGCTGCTCTGCACACCCAGATGCCTCTGTGGGTGCAATTATCAATCCTCACATGCAATCCAGACCGGCCATGCATATGATCCCCTTTGCTTTCACTGGGGCTTTTTTCTCCCTTTTTTTTCCAGCATTATTAGCAGTGACACACTGTGCGATATTTGCAGGGTTTGGAGTTAATAGCCCAGGTCTTTACAGAGACACCTGTCTGACTTGAGCAGCTGATATCATCAGCTTATAGTCCATTTAACTTCACTTTCTGAATGCATGTCTTCAAGCTGGGATGTCTCTTTTCTCAGATGCACACCTGCAAGCTGCAAAAGGAGTCGATTCAATGATCTCGTTTTATTTTAGCCCTCCACGTTTCTTTAAATGCGCAAGAAATCCAAAAATATTTGCAAAAAAAGGAAATTTAAGCCCCGTCCCATACTTGTCATTTATTCACATCTGAAATATGTTTCCTAATCTGATTTAAAACACAAAAAACATATTTTAACCCTGTAATTGATGTAAATATGCATTAAACCACTTCTGCTCCTTCATTTAAACTGCAAAAACACAACAAGTTTAAGGCAAAACTTACTTGTTAGCAACTTTTCTTTTAGAGAATCTTGAAAACATCTAATAATTTGCTGTTAATTTAAATACGTTTATGACAACTTTATTTTGTCTCATTTTAATTAAAAATAAGGATAGTAGGACTGTTGTCAAAATAAGAAATGTTGGGAGGAAAAATACAGAATATGTGTAAATGTACTTTTTTTAAAAAAACAATACACATTTATTTTAGATCATAAACTTTCTAATTATCAGAGAAAAATGCCCAAATATAAGACTTTTATTGTTAGTTTTAATATTAAGTTTTGTTCTAAAAGGACCATTTATTTTAGTAAATTTTACCAAGACAAAATAACTGTTCCATTGGCAGATTTTTTCCTTTACAACAAGAGAAAAACCTGCTTATTCTAAATTTTTAACTTGTTTTGAGAAGGAAGTTTTTTTTTCTTCTGGTTTAGCATCAACTTTAAATATAAAAACATATTTTTTTATAGCTGGATTAAATTCAGACATCGAGGGATTGTCTAATAAAAAATAAAACTTTAAAAAGCTTATTCATTGAAACACTTTTTTAGATACAAGATTTTGGCAAAAATGTATTTCATTTAAAAAAAAAACATCATTTGTGTTAATTATTACAGAAAAATACGGAAATTCTGAAATTATTTTTTGTAAAAATGTGATGTTGCTGACTTCTTTCAGTTTAAAAATATATGTATTTTATATAAATATTTTATTCTAAAATCAAAAGTATCGCTGTATAACTCTTTTCACTTATATTTTCAACTGATTTAAAAAACACATCCTTTTGATTTTGTCAAAGAAAGCTTCAAAAACAAACAGCCATCAATACCCAGTGGTGGACTTAGTAATTTGGGGGCCCTGGGCGAACAATAAAATGGGGGGCCTTTCTGCAGCAGATTAATTTTTAATTTTTTACTTTTTTTGTTTTTGTTTTAAATCCTTACCTTAAAAGTAAAACATCAAACAACAGTTTAGACCGCATTAATGTTAAGAATTCAAATGTTTTGATAAAAGCTGAAATCCCATTTAAATGTTAAAGAAATTTCTTTTATTTTCACTTGTAAAAACCTTATACTTTTACTGCAAATACATTAATTATTTACTTCCTTTTAATAACAAGTGACACAAAATCAGAATAAAAATTGTGCTGGAAAACGCCCAATCTGGCAACCATGAAACTCTACTTGCTAACTTGACTGTATAACAGAACTCTTACATACAGTCAATACTTGTTAGTCTCTCTATGCACAACTGACTGGAATATTCTATTACTGCAGATTTGGGGTGGATTTTTTATGACAGAGTAAAATAATAATACATTTTAGACACTTTAATAAAGTGTTTGGCTTGGAGCCCCAGAGTGTTGGGGGGCCCTAGGCGATCGCCCACCTTTG
>NC_050531.1:5843685-5856900 GCF_002922805.2 Oryzias melastigma | reverse complement strand
GTGTTGGGGGGGCCTAGGCGATCGCCCACCTTTGCCTAACGGTGAGTCTGCCCCTGTAAAAACCTGTGGAGGTTATCTATAAATTAAGATAAATCAAAAATTAGCTTGTATGATAATACATTTTGGTTAAAAAAAATAATAATAAATAATAATGAAAATAAAAAATTAAGTTTGGTGTGCCTCATATTTAGTCAAATAAGTTTTGGATAAAACATATAAATTCATTTTCTAAAATTATAATTAAGGAGGTAGAATTAACATTTTTAAGCAAACAAGAAAGGATTTAAATTAAAAGATATTAAGATTTAAAACCAAACTTGAAGCATTTAAACTTAGAACTTACTTTATTCCTAAAGATTAAAATCGAAATTTGCTTTTTAATAACTTTTGCTGGAAAAAACTCCTATATTTGTGCCGTCATACATGACATAATGACAGAGAAAAAAACATTTTTTACATTAAAACATTAATATTTCTCTGAATTGATAGAAGCTTTTCAGTTGCATAAAATTATTATTATTTATAATTTGTTATTGGACAACAAAAGAGTTTCAAAATAGGTTGTGGGCGTTCCATTAATAAAATCATAGTGGTTTTGTGAACTTTAGTATTTTTATTACCAGAATCATTAAAAAAATTACACCAAATCCCCAAACTTCCATCCCATTTCATCCCAAACGGACAGTTTCCAGTAAAGAGAAGCAGATAAAAAGTGAAATAATTTGTGTCCTGTTTGGTAGTTTGTAAGCAGCCTTTGGCAAAGTGCAACTCCTCCACTCACGGGTCATTGCAGCTTGAAGAGGTGGAGAAAATAATCGGCCCTGCCCTCCATCATCCTCTCATCCCGCTGACCTCTATGTAGGGTATAGTATACTTACAGCACATGAGGAGAGGAAAAGGCAGCGGAAGAAGGGGGGAATGATTGCATATCTGAAGGCATCGGGGAGCAGATATGGATGGGCGTAAAGTGACATGGTTGGACGGCATCTTTGCTTTCTTATTAGCCGGGACCTGCTCGGACACTTTGGGCCCTTTTTATGGGGCCGTGATGAAACCCCTCTAGGTGCATCTGCGGAAAATGGCCGGAGGAAATCAGAGATGAGAATCACTCAAAGACAGGGAGATGTCAACAGGCCCATAATGATAGCTGATGGCCACAGAACAATCTCCCCTCTTTGCTTTCAGCCTCACCTGTCCAAGTTGCACCATCTTTGAAAACATAATTAAAGATAAAACGGAAAGATGGAAGCTTTGTCTCTGTTTTCTTTAAGAAATGCTCTTTGTTTTTTATTTTTTTTATTTTATTTTTACATCTGGGAGCCTTTTCTCCCCCTCTTCCATATCTGTCGGAGAGAAGGAGGAGGAACGCTCCCTCTGTGAGACACCAAGGTGCTCCCAGTCCATTGTGCTGCTGGCTGTCAGGTTAAATTAGGGAGTACAGGCTCTGCGAGTGTAAAAAAATCAATACTTGATGGAAGATTGCTCTCCGGAAAATCTGTTTTGATTCCAGGATTAATTCTTGACCAAAAGCTCCTGCAAAATGACATGCCATTAGCCTGAAAATGAACACATTCTGCAGTGGAAATTGGATGGAAATGTGTCAGGTGATTGCCCCGGCTGGCTGTTTGGACTGGAGGAAGCTGCACCTCCAGTCCCGCAGCGGAGACAACTCCAGCGTGGACTGCTCTCAAGGCCATTGTCGTCCGGCGGCTGCAAATGCACTCCGCCAAGGTGAAATGCATTTACCCACTGTCCGGCCTCTCCTGTGTTTTCCATAAAGCACGGCATGAAGAATGAAAGAAGCTGAAAATAAAACAAGGGGGGAGTTGTTTCCCCCTCTCTATGCTCAACAGTGAGAAAAAGAGTGGTGCGATACATTATTTATAAGTGAATAATGTGTTTGTCATGACAGATGACATTTCCCTGGATTGAAAACTTAAACAGAAGCCTTTAAAGCTGCGCCAGGCAGTGATTTGACCTGCAGGAACTGAACGTTTGCATGGCTGTTTATGTATTTTCCTGTGATTTCTGACATGTTTCTAATAGAAATTTGCCTAAAGGTGCGATTTATTTGTCATTCAGTTTTGCTTATCAAATTGATTTGTTTGTTGATTAAAACATCCGAGCAAACTGAAAAACTTTTACTTGATTTATTTTGTATTTCCCTCATTTTGTGTACGAATAAATAATCAAATGTTGAGTTTTTTGTGTTTATTTACTTAATAAATATGTTTGATATACATAAAATCAGTTTATTTATAGGTTTATTTTGATGCTTTAATGTAATAAATTATCGTTATTTTACTATTTTATTAGCTGCATTAGCATTAGCAAAACTACTCTTGAGAAATAATAGCAGTAAGCATCTTAAATTTTGACAGACTTCTATGTTTAAACTCTAAATAATATTAGTTCCATCTAAAATCTAAATAAATATATATTAAGATTAAACAATGACACATTCCTGATGCTTCCTACACCTTATGAGATTTTCAATTATTTACTTAAAATGTGTAAAGTTCACAAAAAGAGTTTCTAATAAAAATTGTTAATTAAAGCAAAACAAATGACATTTTGATGTGATAAAAAATAAATCATTAGGATTATTTAAACTAAAAAGTTCCTAAATTGGAAAATAACATTGAAAAAAATAGTGTAATTTGTTATTGAGTATGCTTGTTTTAGAAGAGCCTAAAACAACAAATGTGCTTTAACTAAATTCACTGTGATCTTTGAGCGCCCTCTGCCGGCTGCATTTGTCAGTACTTCACTTATTTGTCGCTAGGGGGCAGTATTTACCTGAAAATGCACCACAGGAAAAAGGAAACTGCTGGAATTGCCTTAAATTGATATTTTTTACTCATATTTTGGTTGTTTCCAAGTTTTAAAATATTGATTTGAAAATGAGAAAATAAAGAAAACTATGTTTTGGTGTGAAATAATTTAATAAAATATTGTAAAAACACAGATAAGTAAGAAAAAAATCAATTTAGACAGGACTTTAAACACAAATTCACTAATATAGAGGGCAAAATACATAGCTACGACAATACATATTGTTCTTTTTTTCTAAATAAAACATGATTACTAAAGTACTAAAGCATCTATACACTTAAACTACAATTTAAGGGTGTAAACAAACATCCCCCTTATAGCAAAAAGTAGTGCGCTTGAAGTTTATACTTGAGTATTACTGAGTATTAGTATAGATGTATCAAGTATACATTGTACATGTAAGAGTGCTAACTGAATACTTGACTGGGACATTTTACGCTTACAGTATATATAGACAGTGTGTAAAAAACAAACAAAAAAAAAAACTTCTTCACTTGCAGCATAGATTAAGTATACTTGTAGTGTAGTCAAATACGACTACATTTTCTAATTTCTAAAGTACCAAAGCCTCTGTACACTTACACAAAAGTGCTTTAGGTATAAATAAATGTATGTTGCCAAACAAAAATATAACATTTTGTTTATAATTGTTTACATGGAGATCATAGATTGCATATCATGCATCTTTTTCATTTTTTCCCTTATAAGTTCTTGTCAGTTTTTTTTCTTGTACAAACAAGTTTAAGACAGTTACAAGTCAAATAAAAATAATAAATTATTTCAAAATTAGGCATATTTGATGATACAAATGATCCAAAATGTGAGACAATTTCTCTTTTTAGTTAAATTTATAAATAAAAAACTAAGTTGTTATTGTTTGATTCAACGTAATATACACATTTTTAAGAATATTTTATTTTTATGTCATTTATTTTACATTTTTTGCAGCTGCGTCGCAGATTGATGACGTCACGTAGTTAGCTAGCAGCAGGTGCTGGGGCAGCTAAAATGTCTGTAGCTTCAGCTCCTTTTCATCCCCGTTCTTCTCAAACGTAAACGTTTGCAGCGGTCAGCTTCAGCTCAGGATGTCTTGGGTGAAATCTGCGTCCCTTAATAGTGAAGATGTTTTCGACGAAAACGCGGACGAGCTCAAATTACAGAGCAAAGAGTGGACGTCCAACATGAAGAAACGCGTCAAGGTGAAGAAGTTAGCGTCCGAATACCAAAAAGTGCTCCATAATATGCTCTGGTTTGTTTATTTTTGTTGACTTCTTGTCTCCCGGACAGGACGGCTACGTGGATGGAGTTGATGCCGGGCAGGAAGCCTCTCTTCAGGCCGGGTTTAACTTGGGTTTTAAGGAGGGAGCAGCCCAGACTGTAGCTGTGGGTCGACTCCGAGGAATTCTGGGGTAAAATTCACCGTAAAAGTCATCAAAACTATCGAATATGCTCTCAAATAAGAGTGGTGTCAAATCTAAGTAATAAAAGAGTAGAAGTGACCCAAATTTCCACCAGAGTAAAAGTGAAAATTAATTAAGAAGTATTGAGTAAAAGTAACCAAAAAGTAGCAGATTTATAGTATAAAACCTACAATCTGACCCAAAACAAGTGTAAATATTGGTATTTAAGGCTTTAATTTCAAATACCAAAGCAAAAAATTTGTTTTTATTATATTTTATTTGAAACAAAACTGTTGCAGATTTGAAACGTTAAATATTTATTGGCTTAAATTGGAATAACTATTTTTAAAATCCAAACTGTAATATCATGTTTGCCCTATTTTGAGTTAATATTTGTTTATTTTTTTAATTAAAGCTGCTTTACCAACATAAAAAAATGTTTTTGTCTCTGAAGTGCTGAAGTTTTATTGCAAGCTCTGATGCGTTCAAGGTTTGTGTTGTCGTGGGACATTTTCCTCCTAATGATTACTTTTCATGGAATAAATATGCCTATTATTCATAGCATACTTAAAATAAATATTACAAATGTTACAAATAAAATTAATTATTGGTTTTAATTCAAGTAAAAAGTATGGTTAGCAATTGTATTTATTATTATTATTTAGTGAGATTTAAATGAGTAAATATGACATTTGGTAAAGCAGTTGTAATCTATTTACTGATCTTTTAAGGGGGAATTATGAAGATCTAACTTTTCATGTATAACTTTTTTTAAATAGTTATACATGAATATAAAATTAATTTTCTAACTGGTTGTAAACAAAGCAGAGAAGCTTTGACCTTCACTGTCTAATCAAGGTCATCTGATCTTCTAAAAGTTTCATCACCTCTCTATTGTTCCTCCCTGACAAACATCCTTTTTGTGCAGAAACATCTGGACTTCCTTTGTTGCGACGGTTTTTGGATTGAGCTTTTCTGTCCTCTCTAGTCTTTTCTGAGCATCCCCGTTCCCTCTGTGTCTCCTCCCACAGGGCTGTGTGGTGCTGGTGTCAGATCCAGCATCCGGAAAAACCCGTTCCCACCTCCGTGACCGACCTCCTGCAGCGGGTTACAGAACATGAAAGCCAGATCATGGAGGACATCAGGAGGGCTTTGGAAAACCCCCCTCCGAGCGTGAGTGACATTTCGGAGAGCATGGACGCTCTGGAGGTGGAGCAGGAGGATCCCTGCCACTGCAAAGATGGAGGGAATGGACCGTGCTGCTCCAAGAGAGATGAAAATATGGATGTGGACAATCCTATTAAAGACCAAACGATCTGTTCTGGGTCCATCAGCTGTTCCTCCAGCTCAGGTGAAAGTCTGAACCTGCTGCTGCAGCACTGTGTGGATCTAGTGTCAGAGCTGGGACTGCCGCAGGAGCTGATTGATCACATAAACGAGCTGAGGAGCATCAATCAACCACATTAGTAAAAATAAAAATCTGTTATTTAAGTTTTCCAGACAGAAGGTTTTGCTGCAACATTTCTCTTTCTTAAACATGTAATTTTTATGGTTTGTAAATACTGATTTTGATAATAAATATCTGTTTGGATCCAAAGCAGAAGATGTGTAAAATCAAAGTTTGATTGAGACTTTTATTTTCCTAAAAAATGAAGATATGTTAAGTTCAATATTACGTAAATTTAACTTTTATTTAGTTTTGTATAGATATAAACACATTTCTTATTTGGAAAAAATATGCAATGTATTTTATGGCAATTGAAATATTTATGCAGCTTCAAGAATAGATTTTTTACAATTTTAACATAATGTTTTTTTCTATTGTACCATGTGATTATAAAATAAACCCACAAAAAGTGTATTTTGATTCTTTTAAATTCTAATGTTTACACCTTTCTGTTAGCTTTTATGTTGCTAAACTACAATTTAACTTTTTGCAAATATGCACATTATATTAAACTTAATGTAAACAAAAAGTCAAATGTTTGCATGTGGTTGAGCATTTGACAGGTACATATAAAAAACGTTTTTTAGAAATTCATATTTAAAAAAATATGGTTATTGCCTTTAATGTAATTCTAAAATATAAATGTAATTAATAAATCGAGCAGGTTTAAAGAAAATATGGTTAATGAACGATTGTTCTCTGTAGTTTTGATTTTTAACGCAAAAAAGTTTGTTGAATTTATTTGGCAGCTCTTTAACGAGGCGCACCTGAACGTGGCACAAGTTCAGCGCGTCGCACATCAGTATGACGTCACCGTCGGACCGATCCGTGACCTGCTGCTCCTGCTAAGCTAAAGGGTCCGTGTGAACAGATGTTCCGCGGGAAGCGCGTGAAAATTTCGCGTTTTGTGCGCTGCTGTGCTCCTAGAGTCAACGTTAAGGTGTTGCGGGAACGCACCGCATGTGGCGGCATCGAGTCTCCCGCGCGGCAGTCGCTCCGGAGAAACGCGTGTTTGTGCGTTAAGTTTGCTGCAGCTAGCTGGCAGGCTAAAGAGGCTAACCTGCTCCACAAAAGTGAAACGAGAAGAGGAGCGTCGCGGTTTCAAGTTTTGGGAGTTTAACTTTAAATTAAATAAAGGTATGTTATTTTTTTTATTATTTATAGTTTAGTGTATTTGAGTGTTACCCTTAAACTCAACAATACTACCTTAAATTTTCATTCATAACCTGGTGTAGCCTGTTTTGTTATTTCATTTATTGGTGTTTTTACGATTCTGTTACATAACTAATTTTATTTACTGGAAAATAAACCAATATATTGAGATTAAAGCTTATAGACAACATTTTATTTAACCTGTTTAAAGTTCAATTTTAATCAAAACAAAGACTATATCAAACAAACTTCCTCTTAAAATAATGTTAGTAGTCTCTTTAGTTAAACAAGTTATTACAAAGTCATACACTACTTTAAAGAAATACAAATTTCAAAATTAAAGCTGTTTTTGTACAGTTGTACATAACACATTTAAACATTAATAGATTTATCTTTGACACATTTTAATTAATTTTAAAATATTCTCAGCTCTATAATCAAATCTTTACAACATTTAAGCCCCAAATCTTTTTTTAATTAAAATTGGTGCACCTTTTGATATTTATGTAAAACATTTTTGATTTTACAAGGCTTTGAATTATTTTAATTAATTTTAGATTTGTTGCTAAAGTTTTGTTCGTTTTTGAAAATATTCTGTTTACCCTTTTTTGGCAAAAATTGTCATTATGTAAACAAGTTGTGTAGTTGTAAAAAGTCGTGTGTGTCTAAAAATGTTTGGTATGTGTAAAAAAAAATGTATCCGTCTTCTAGAAAGTTCTGTACTTGTAATAAGACATTTGTGCACGTGTTAAACTGTTGCATAACTGTAAAAAAAACAAAATATTTGTCAATAAAATTGTTTTCTGTCACGCGTTGATCTGCAACGACAAAACCCAACATTTCAATTCTTTTGCTTCTCAGTAAATCATCCAATTGCTTTTATATATATCCATTTAAATGAGTTTAAATCATTAATAGTTTCAGGAAATCCTCATGGTATCTTTGCCATCGTATCTCCAACATGTGGAATGAAGAAATGTTTGTTTTCCTGGCATGAAAATCTAGATTTGATTAGCTGGTTAAAGCAGCTCACTGATTGGCCGATGGTAAAAAGGCTGCTGATTGGTTGATTTATTTACTGAGAAACAAAAGAAGTGTACTTGTAACTTGGGTTTTGTCACTGTAGATACGGAAGTAAATTATTTTTTCTACACATTTTTACAGACACACAAAATTCTTATTACAGGTACAAAACTTTTTTTTACAGACCGATCATTTTTTGAAAAAACCTTCTTACGGACGGACAATTCTTTAGCAATAAATCTAACTTCATAATGTTTGGACCCAAGTGAGATTTATACATTACAAATGTTTAAGTGACACTTAAAGTCAGATGTGGTCCATCATTGAATATTCATGTCTTCAAAACATCAAAATAGTCCATTTTCATCTCAGTTATTTTATTCATAGCAGTTTAATTTATCTGAGCTGCATTTCTTGAGGTTGTTTTTCATGTACTTCAGTAGTTAACCAGTTCACAAATATGGTAGTAAAAAATGGCAGCCATCAAAGGCTCAGTTTGGGTTGCTGTGTTTTTAAATGCTACAGCGGGCGTCAACTTTCTGTATTCTGTCTCTTTAGGTGAACTTTTTAGCGTCAAAATAGTGTTCAGGTCCGTGTTTAACGAGCAATAATTGACATTTAAGTCAGTCAAGTTTCAATTACTTTAAAGTATTAGTTACATTTGCAGCAAATGACCAAAAAGGTTCTAAAATTTGACAGTAGGGTCGGAGTGTTTTGATTGTCCACCTCATAAGAGAAAGTAAAAATATATAATCTGGACTAAAACATGCTTTAATTTTCATTGGAAATTAATTTTAAAATAAAATATTTGGAAATTTTTATTTTAAAATTGTGTATTTTATTACTAATTCCACCAATAGGTTGATATCTGTTTGGTAAAAATGCAAACTTAGAGAAATGCTGCGTTCATGTTCTGTTGGAAAAATGCCCATTCATTTCAGAAAATGTCAGAAAAACAACAAAATTTTCTGAAATCACATAAATGCAGATTAACTTTCTGCACCTAAACAACGATAAATTTTTATAGAGCTATATTGGTGCCAAAATTATTTGAAACCCAAATAAAATAAGTTGAAAAAAATATTAGTGTTTGGCCAAAAAAATGTAAAATGTCCAAAACTATAAGACGATAAAACTTCTTTTTACACCCGTCATGGGACAACTTCAGACTATGATAGTACAGACAATACAGCCATTTTCTGACTGTAGTTATCACAGTTCTAGGAGTCAGCGAACGCACCGGGACTGAAGTTACCACCGTCACCACCGTCATCGATTTTGATTGGTCCTTCGTGTTAGCCCCGCCCCAACACGCCACAACAGGGCAAAAATTTTGAAACTGAAATTTTCAGAATCAAAAATGAAAATAAAGAGCTTAAACTTAAAAAAAAAATTGAAATATTGAGTTTTGAAACCTAAAAAACAGATCATTTGAAGCTGAAATTAATTAAGTTTATTTTAGAACACAAAAAGTTTGGGACTTTTTCCAGTATTTTTTCAATTTGTTTTATTTGTGCTTCAAATAATATTGGCCCAAATATAGCTCCATAAATTTCTTAGCAGTGCACAAACTATGGGTAGACACAAAACTACATTAATAAGGATTACCAGTGTAATGTATTCCATTTTTACAGGCCAAATTAAATAATTATGTGGCCCCCGGGCCGTAGTTTGCTCCCCTGTAAGCTAACTTCAGCGTCCTCCTTTGCAGTGTATTTAATAGTAAACTCTATCAGATTAAAATATCGTTATTTGGGGTGCAGTAATTCAATTACTGGATTGATAAAATCGATTAATCAATTTGAATCGATCATAAAAGTAGAGATTGATCTAACACATAAAGCTGAAGTTTGCTAGCGTGATGCTAACGTATAATAGGATTTCCCATAGGACGGCTAATGCTAACACTCAGTCCCAGTAAGCATACATTGCTGACTAAATGAGCATCTTTATAAACTCACAGGAACTGATTTTCCAAACTCTTTTAAGGAAATATTTTTTAAAGTAAGCATTTATGGTCTAAAACACAGTTTTTTTTTCATACTTTCTTTTTTTTTGGAATAAGATTTAATGTTATAACTGATGGGAACACTTTGAAAATAGATCAAAAGATGATATTTGCTGTCCTCTGAGTCATTTTCCATCCTCTGCTTGTGCTTTAGCTTCTCAGTAACTGATGTGTTTTCTGCTTCCAGGTATCCACGTTGTTCTCGTTGGTAGACATGCGTGAACAGAGCGTGAACCTCATCACCATGGATCCCTGAACTCTCGGGGCTTTAGCGGCTCTGTCTGGTCGTTTTTGGTTCAGAGGCCGTCGTCCCACACAACCAGGGGGGAAGCAGCAAATGGGGAACATTTGCTGTCGTGCTGAAAGTCCCTGTGCCACGGCAGAGGAAAAAAGCGGTTTGCTGAGCGATGAGTCGAAGGTCGTGTGCAACAGTGTCAAGACAACTGGTGCTTGTGGTCCAGAAGGAGGTGATGAACGGAGGTGAGAGGGAAAAAACAAATCATGATCAAAAGAGAAATAAAAATAGTATTTTCTGCTGTCAGTTTAGAGCTAAAACATTCGTCTTTTGTGTTTGTTCCTCAGCCAATCTCCAGAAGAAGAGGCCTGCAAAGTGCCTGTGCATCAGTGTCCCGACAATGAAGACACAGAGCCCAACAACACTCAGGAAAACGGACCCTTTCAGAACAAAAGCATTCAGGAAGTGGCACCTTCTCCCAGCAAAATACCCGAAAACTCCACCCGAGCACAAGACGACGACACCAAGGACGCCCCCGATCGAGCTGAAACTCTACAGTGCACTTTAAACCCGCCGCAGAAAGACCCCCCCGCCGCGGACGCTGAGGTCATCGTAGCCTTAAACGCAGAACCAAAAAATGAGGAACCGACGTTCGCGCAGGAGAAAACCCCAAACGCCGACGCGGTCCGCTCCGAGATCCTTTCACTTCCTGAGAAAAGCACGCCCGAGCACACGGCGGCAAACGCCACTGAGGATGACGAAGGCTCCAAAGAGGTCATCGCCGCTGCAGCCAAGCCATCGGAGGAGTTAGCTCAGAGTGATGAGGGATCGGCCGTGCCAAGCTCTCAGCTCGCCGCTGCCGCTGACGGGGCGGCGCCCATCTCTGCAGCCACACCCGAGACAGCGGCAGAAACTTTGAGCTGGTAAGGCGGAATGGTAACATGTCAGCCCACTGGTTTCACTCGTGGTTACGCTCAGTCAACTAGAACTGACGGGTCACAGTAACAGAGTTAAAGGAAATGGAACGAATAAATCACAAAAAAAACCTTTGATGATAAATGATCTCTTCAAGAATCTAATCTAAAGCTGCTATTTAACTTCTAAAGTTTAAATAAGCCATGTTTAAATATTATTGTTTTATATTAAAGTAGTCAATGTTATTTATTACAATAAAAATAGACATTTTAGGATATTTTAAGAGTCCAAATCTGACACTTAAGTAACATATAAAAAAATAATAATAAACAGGTCCAGTTTTTCCCCAATTTTTTGTCTTCTTTTATTATTTAACACTTAAACAGAGCACTTATTTAAAAAAAATCGGGTAAAAAAGTGCAACCTTCAATTAAAACTATAGAATGAACTAGAAAAAATAGATAAATAGTCATTTGAGAAAGTTTGGTGACTGTAGTTTTGGTATTTTCAGAAATAATTATTTTTTTATTACATTATTTATTAATTACTCTTTAATTTTATTTAATAATTAGTATTTCCATCTTTAAATTGAATGTTTCTTATTACTGTTTTTCTTAATGTAATCTGTTTTGTAAGCGTCATTGAGTATATTTTAAAAGTGCTATATAAATAAAATGTATTATTATTATTATTATTTAGATCTCCATAAAAAATCCCCCCAAATTAAAAGAGACTATAACTCAAAGACATTGTTGTAGCATAAATAGTATAAAATATTCAGCTCATATCAGTATAACTGACCATTTAGTAGTTATGGTTGTTTTTTTAAGACATTATTAACTTATTTTTTTTAAATCATTTTTCCTTGAGCTTGCACTTTGTTGACGGTCCCTTGGCAGCCGTCTCTCTTTACATCTCATTAAACAGAATAAAAATAAATAAATAAAAAGCTTTTTTTTTTTTAAATCCCTCTGTAGGTCGTTTTTTTGCGTTAAACAAATCACTAGACACTTGCTGACTATTTTATATGTTTATTAAAAGAGTTATTGATGCAGTCTGAATCTGTGAATATTTTGTGAACTTTACTGATCAAGCTTATTCTAGTGTACTTTACGGCAATAAAATGTCATGATTTGTTCATGATATGCAGACTTCTAGTAGATTATACATCAGTAATAATATGTATAAAATATATAACTCTGATCATAATAATGAGAATAAAATAAATATCGCTGATCGGGATGCAACATCTGATTCTAATTCAGTCTAAAATTATGTAATCGGCCCCGATTTCCAATCAGATCTGGACAAAACTCCTCATTTCATAGACTTACTCAGACATACACGAATATTTTCACACTTTTCTCTCTTACTTAAACTCTCAACGTTCAAACTTTCATAGGAAAATGAGTCTAAAATAGAATGAAAACAAAATTTTTCTAGATTTTGGCTTTTATTTTGTCGACCGTCTTTCCGTTATTTCTCTGTAGCGCTCCTCCAGAGGACCCAAACATCAGCAGCTCTTCAGTGGGCGAGGAGGACGCTTCTGAGGACGTGGAAAGCCATAATGTCTCTCAGATCTGTTCTCTCGAGGAGGGAAAACAGGAGAAAGATGAGGACGAAGAGGAGGAGGAGGAGGATATTTCAGTGAAAGAGCCAGACGCCACGTCTCCTGCAGATTCCAAGGACAGGTCTGGAGACGGGACGCTTGTTTATGTGACCTGCTTGGGGTTGTCATAGTTTAATCTGACCACTAGGGGGCAGAGTTACCTCATAAATTCAGTTTTCTGTTCATTTTTGTCAGCTTAAGGTGTACAAGTGGATATATTGGGTCTTAAATGTATACTTTTGTGCTTTTTTGTATATAATATGAATGTTTTTATTGACAAAAACGTTTTCTACCTGCAGCTCAACGTCTGATCAGGATGCACAGCTAGATCCAGAGTGTTCCAGCTCTGCGTGCTTGGACCAAGAAGTTTCCTCAGAGGAACAGGATGCCGAGGAAGAAAAGCTCCCCAAAACGCAGGAAACGGACAAAGCAGAGAAGGATGAAGAAAAGGAGGATGAGGAGACGGATCGTCTTCAGGCTGAGGAGGCTGAGGACGAAGAGCAGCTGGAAGGGAGCTCCCATGGAGCGGCCGAAGCCGGACCTGCTTCAGGGACAGAAGCTGGTCTGGGAAGCAGGTATCATGTTTTCTTC
>NC_050531.1:5838075-5843065 GCF_002922805.2 Oryzias melastigma | reverse complement strand
AGAGGAACAGGATGCCGAGGAAGAAAAGCTCCCCAAAACGCAGGAAATGGACAAAGCAGAGAAGGATGAAGAAAAGGAGGATGAGGAGACGGATCGTCTTCAGGCTGAGGTGACTGAGGATGAAGAGCAGCTGGAAGGAAGCTCCCACGGAACAGCCGAAGCCGGACCTGCTGCAGGGACAGAAGCTGGTCTGGGAAGCAGGTATCATGTTTTCTTCATTACAGATGGACACTGAAATATAAGAGAAGCGGCTAACTTTAGCTTCACACCGAAGCTGCCAAATCGCCATGGCAACGTAGAGGAGAAACCTATTAGTTTACTGATTCATCAGATGTTTTAAGAAAATTGGTTCAATTTAAGCAAAAATATATATTTTTTTCAGGTTTTTTCGGTAGATAACAGAAAATGAAACTAATAGCTAAAAAAATAATTCAATTTGGGGTTTTTGTTGTTTAGTCATGTAACGCAATGGCTCATCAGACGCACTTGTGGTTTTATTATTCAGCAGAAACCCTCATTAGCTTGTTAGTTAGCAGCTTTCACTTCAAATTCTGCTCTTTTTATCCATGTTAGATCAGGATTATTCAGCGTTTCTGTTAAAAATACTCCACAGTCAGGATTTGTCATCCGATGCCGTATCTGACCTTTTTTTACGTCAACGCGGACGTTTCCGTCACTGCTTATTGTAAACTCTTATTGTCAGCGTGTTTGAGTCGAATAAAGGTTACACAGATTTGCTTATAAGGTTTGTTTGGACCGTCTCCAAGTACGGATGTCAGCATTTATTGTTTTTATGAGGAAGTTTAAACAAGAAGAGATATTTTAAAGACTCGGGGTGTAAGAAAATATCGATTCAGAGAAATATCGCGATACTTCATTTGACGATATCGATTTAAAATGCTGCCAAGGTGGATATTAATTTAAATCATTATTTTTATTATTAAAATTAATTATTTATTATATAAATATTAATTATTTTTAAGAACTTAACTGAAAATCAGTGCTAAGTTGGTTCTGGTACTGTGTAAAAACACAGATAATATGAACAATAATATTTTTTGAATTCAAAAATTAGGAGCAAAAGTAATCAAATTTAGTGTTTTTTTTTTTTTGTTTGTATATTTTCAGAATTCCAGAAAAAAATAAAACTTTAAGATTATTTCTTCAATTTTATTTCTTTTTAGATTAGTTATTTGATTTCTGAATTGAGTTTTTATGTAGCCCAACTCAATCAAACGTTGAATTACTTGTCAAATTTTAATTTTTGCTGTTTTTTTAGAAAAATTGTTCATGCTTAAGTGAATCGAACAGAAAATTTAACTTTTGTTAATAAAAATGTGGATTCTTAAATTACAAAACTTATTTTAAAGCAGCTTTTTGTTTAAAAAAATGAAAACAACTAAATCAAAAGATGGATTTTATGAACACATTTAACTTTCTAAATACAATTCTATTCAATTAATTCATATTTATTATATATGTCCCATAGGAGTTGTTTTAGTGTCTCCTATTAGAAATACAACGTATGATTGAGCTTTTACACATTTATATGATTAAATAACTGGTTAAAACAGTTTAATGCAGTCTTGACGTGTTTTTGTCTCCTTCAGTGAAGAAGATCTTTACAGAGGAGAAGAGGAGCTGTCTCCATCAGTGGAATCCTCTGATTTAGAAAGTAAAGATCCTGAACCAGAAGTCCTACGAACCGTCTCTCCTTTCGCTGGGTAACCACTTCTGCTCTGTGTCCTCTCAGTTTTCAAGTCGGAGGAACGGTGCAGCCTGTCTCCGGCTGTGGACGTTTTGTTCTACAGCGAGAGGGAGTGGAAGGGGAACACCGCCAAAAGCGCTCTCATTAAAAAGGTTCGGCGCCACTTGGAAGCAGTTTCAGGTGAAACCTTGTGGTTTGGTTTGTGTTTACGGAGAAGCTTTCTGTTCCGCTGCAGGGTTACAAAGAGATGTCCCAGAAGTTCGGCAGCTTAAGGAGAGTTCGGGGCGACAACTACTGCGCCCTCAGAGCCACGCTGTTCCAGGTGTTGTCCCAAAGCACGCACCTGCCCGCGTGGCTGCAAGAGGACGACGCCACCATGGTAAATGCTCAAGAAAATCTGCCTTATCTGGTGTCACAGAGGAACAACAGGTTTGTTGTAAAACTGATAAAGTAAAAAAACTTCTAAAAAGTTTGGCTGGTTGGGGGGATTTCTAAAAACATTCATAACTTCTACAATTTATAGACTCATTCCAAAAAAAATGTGTTTTTTTAACATGATCTTTATCTCGTGATAGAGGACATACATCGAAAAAATTTAGATATTTTTTTTTGCAAATAATGTTTAAGAAGTCCAGCCCACAACTCAGAGAGGGACTTCTGATGAACCTCTGCCGCTCTGCAGCAACTATGTCCTAGAAAACAACACTTTTTTGTTTATTTTTCCCAAGCCGCAATCCTTTTCATTTGTAACTGCAGTTACACACCTCCACCACTAAGGGCGAGTGGCGCTGTGTCTTAATTAGCACATTAAAATGAAGCCATTAACTTCCCCTCAAATCCGGTTTTAATTGTAAATAAAAGCAGAAAAAGGACGAACAAAAGAGGTTTGGGCGCTTTTCTCCGTAAAACATACGGACGGTGATGACAACGCAATCAAAATTGTGATTTTAGGGGTGTAACTGATCACGGATAATCCGTGGTCCATACACGGTTCGGGCCATACGCATTTGGTGGATCATTTTTAAGCTGTGCATTATGTTTTGTTTCTACCTGTAAGGCGAGCTTGGGTGTCCAGAAAGGCGGCATATAAATAAAATATTATTATTATTATTAATTTGGACGATAGTTCAGTACTCAAGACTTCCTATAACTTCCTGTGACATCACTATTGACCCGGATTAACACTACTGCGCACGTGTGTCAAAGACAAAAGCAGACATTAGAAAGTGCGCACCGTAGTTTTGAGATAAAAAAAAACGAATTAGTCACAACTAATCGACTAATTGTGGTAGCCTTGCTGCAGGCACATTTAATGATCTACATTTAGGTATTTTGTATTTATTTTATCTTTAAACACTTCTTTATCCTAGTGTAAGTGTGCTTCAGGATGAAGATGAATCCTCTCGTTCACACAGTTATGGAAGCAGATTTTCCATCTTTACAGTCAGATTTATAGCTTTGATACATTTCAGTTAAATTTTTGACACATTTAATGCAAATACTGGAACATTTTTGCCTTTTCAGATCTGTTTTTACAGTAAACGATGATTCATTTTGGGATTTCCCCAAAAGCGAAGGGTTTATTTACCGACTTTGTAAGAGCATGGTGGCGTTCTTTTATTAGATGTTTACACATAAATACTTTGTTGAAACTGTGGGGTTGTTCCAGTACTCGTTGAGGAAGAATCCGTTCTGAATAAACTCCTTCCATACTTAGGTTCAGTTTCAGTTAAAAACAAAAGGATGTTTCCTTATTATTTGAGAGGTTCCGTAGAAAGAGCAGCTCAATCCCACAATTCTTTGCAGTCGTAAATGTAAATAAAGATGAGTTCTTCCAGAAAAATAGCAAATAAATCAAACTTTTGAATTTTTTTAAATCTAAAATATGAAATCTGATTCAGTTGATCAGTTTATGAAGTAAATACTTTATTTTAGATGCTATTTTATCAAGAAAATGAAGGAACTTTAATGGATTTATTCAAAACAGATTAATAAACTACAATTTATGTTTTAGAATATATATGTACAGAAGCCAAAAATATACTGTATCCTCTCCCTTTCCTGCACTAAGATGCAGAGACTAAATCGGTTTTATGTCGTCATTTTGTGGTTAATAGTCCATAACCAAATCCGTACAGCTTCCACCAACAACTGCAAAAGAAAAGGTTGTATTTTTGTCTATTTTTTTTATTTTTTAGTGTAGCTACACTCATCAAATCCCTTTAATTCATTTGTTTTTTAAAAAGACAAAAACTTCAGTGAATCCTCATTTCCTTTTAGTTGTTCAAAGACGTTTCATGCTTCATAGAAATGCAGAAACTTCTTCCGCTTCCCACCAGAATCTCTCCCGTTTCCTCCTTTCCGTCCAGCTCAAAGGAAAAGGGGAAGCATGAGGTTTTATGAGGGAAAATTTCCCACTCGCCCTGAATATCCACCAGTGACTGGGGGGGGTTGTGTTATACCGTTTTAAAAAAAGTTCCATGAAAAACATCCAGAGAAGAGTTGTCCTACAAGAAAAACAGGAACACGTGCTTCCGAGATCATTGTTGACGAATCAGAACTTAAAGTCTGACTCATAAAGTCAAATCAGTGTTGGGTCTGTTAAACTTTAACGTCTACCTGTGTTTATTTCTTAATGTCAGCTATTAAAAGAGGCTCGTCTACTGCTTTGCTTGCTGTTTAAACATGTAAAAACTAGTGCTGTCAAGCAATTCATTTTTTTGGGGAATTTAATCTAATTTTTTTTATTGCTATTATTTTTAACCATATAATTGCCTCATTCTAAAGTATTTTCATTTAAATTTGTGGCATAATGGTGCAGTAAAAGATGAAAATGCAACAAAAAAAATTACGTTTTTTTCACTATAATAGACTTTTATTTTACACCAACCTCAAACAATTAAAAAAAACAAAAAAAACATCAATGTTCGAATTAAAAACACAAAAAACAGTTGGAACACTTTTCTGAGGAATCAAAAAAATGTAGACTACAGCCTTCTCATTAATATCATAATACATACTGTATATACTTTATTCCACAGTTTATGACAACAGCGAGACAGAAGAGACGCGCGTTTAATCTGTTTGGTGACAAGGACATGACGCTGGAGGAATTGATCTATTTAGACTTTGTTTCTTTAAAAAAAGAAAGGAAAACTTTTTGTTTTATTTATCTTCTCGTAATAATTGCTTTCCTCGGAGAGGAAATAGCAAAAGCAGTTCGGAGCTGTTACCATGACAACGTGATGCACCGCGCTTTAGATAGTCCGCTTTTTGTAAAAA
>NC_050531.1:5832563-5837922 GCF_002922805.2 Oryzias melastigma | reverse complement strand
AAAAAGCAAACGTGCTAAAATTTCTCTAATTAATCGCAATTAGCGCAATGATTTGACAGCCCTAGTAAAATAAATAAATAAAAATAACCCGATTAGAGGAGAATAAACTAATTTATTGATAATTGAACTTGTTTTTTCCTTTGCAGCTTCCAGAGAAACTGGAGTCCCAGGAAGGCCTGATAAGCCAGTGGAGGTTTCCTGGAGACGTCACAGGAGACGCCAGCCAGCAGCTGAAAGGATACTTGGAGCTTCTGAGAAAAACGGTACCGCCTGCTCCTCCGTTCACAGCCGGAAACACGTTTAAGCCTTTAACAGTGGAGTTGCCGCCGGCAACGCCTGCATAACATACGATCTTTGACACAGCGTAACTCTGACAGCAGTTTTTTACAGCAGGTTTGCACCTTTATGCAACATGACTAAAGTGTTGCACATCAGCACAAAGCTGCTTTTCTCCTCTTCAGAACCAGCTGGGAACATGTTTAATGCATAAACGGTTAAAGAGTTTCAGTAGTCGAAAGAATGTAAACACTGGCTTCAGGGGTAAAGGGTTACAAAAACACACGACAAGATTTTTCCTGCTTCTAATTTCTGACTTATTTATGTCAAAATGTCTTTTGTCCAATAATTAGTCCAGATTATGACTACGGATTTGATATAGAGATCAAGATCTATGGTTCACAGATCAAACCACAATTCTTACTATTTAATGTAGTTTAACTAACCATTTATTAGTTATGGATGTTTTTTAAGACACTATTATTTTAATAGTCGACTAATTACCGATTATTTTTTCCGACTAATCGGGTCATGCGCAAACTGGATGTAAAGCACACATCTTGACCATCATTAGCTTTAAACTAATTAAAAACTAGATATATTATAGTGTGAATGCTGTAAGCTGATTTGGTAGCTAAAGATGCTAATGACGATAGCCGAAGATGCTATAATTGTTAGCTAAAATCGCTGAAGCTGAAAGCCAGCTAAAATATTAGTTAAATGCCAAATTAGCCTAAAAAAACTGAAAAAAGCCTGTTAGCCAAAACAGCTAGCATGTAGCTGAAATATTAGATAAACTCCAAGTTAGACTAAAAAACGGAAAAATATCCTAAATTAGCCAAAATAACTAGCCTGTAGCTGAAATATTAGCTAAACTCCAGATTAGCTTAAAATAACTATAAATGCCAAAATTGTCCAAAAACCTTATAGAATGCCATTTTAATCTTTAACTTTACTGCACTCTGAATTCACATAATATAAAGTAACGAATAATTGACTATTAAATTAGTTTTCAACTATTTCAATAGTCGATTAGTAATTAATAAAGACGTCACAAATATTCGTACTCAATTTTCAGGAACAGATCACGAATATCCGGGTATTACAATACTCGTTACAGCCCAAGTCCCGAGTTGAACTCTGTCTCTTCAACCTGTAGCTTCTGTTTTTTTGCAGCATTTTCCTCTACAAAAGTCAGACTTCTTGTCTTTTATGAGCGTGTTTTTAACAATGTGTTCCCTGATTTAATAAAAACCTTTAATTACAGAAGCTCTTAAGCAAATGGAAGTGTGATGATTGAAGCTGAATTATCTGAAAAACAAAGTTGAATATCTGGCTCAGACAGTTCTGAGAACTGAAACTGAGATGAAATTAGCAGCTGATGGCAGACGAGGGGTAAAAAGCCGACCCAAAGGAAGTCAGATTCTGGTTTTGACCTTGAATCGTTATCTTTAATAACATTGAAAGTCACATTTTTATTATCTGTGTGGATTTCTTCATCAGGATTTCAGAAGAACAGTTGGAGGTTTCCGTTTAGGTTCTTACTCAAGAACTATTTCTGCTAACACATTTTTACTGTGTTGCTTTACTACAAATACATGTTTGGAGTTTAAATAAAATCTAATATAATCTGTCTGTGACTTCAACAGTCATGTTTTAGTTTTAATGTATTTTTTAGGCTTTTTTGGATTCCCATCACTCATTTAAAGCTGTTTTTTTTTTGTTTACCTGCTTGTAGTAGTTTTTTTAAAGTAAAGTTTCAGTTTATGTACATTTTTACATATGTATTCATGGTAAAATATGTTTGTAGGATTTTTTCTTTTTCTTCCAGTAAATAATTTAATAGTTTCACTTTATTTAATAGTTACTTTAAGAGTTATGTGTTTTTTAGATTAGAATTGTTTATTTCAACCAATCAAAGCAAGAATAATGCGCTTGTAATACAATTAACACAAGTTTATATCCATACAAAGATATATCAGATAACTAGAAAGCGAACTTATATTATCCCACCGCGGCTCCCCTTTACCATTTTCTTTACATGAATTATCAATATCTGCTTCATGCTTTGGCAGTTCAGCATTCCTTCTGGTCAAATGGTCGTTCAAATAAACAGCTGATCCTTTCAAATTTTTCTTTTGCTTCATCAGAGTTATCTTGAGCTTTTGAGTCACAAACCTGATAGGAATTGTTTTTTTTTTCCTTTGCATCCAGTAAATAATTTAATAGTTATTTACATTTTATTTTATTTTATAGTTATTTTATCATTTATTACTTCAAAAGGTGTATTAATATTCATAGAAAGTCTTTTTCCTTATCATAATACTCAAAATATATATATATATATATATATATATATATATATATATATATATATATATATATATATATTGTTACTGTCTTATATATACATATCGTGTCGCGATACATATTGTATTGTGACACATGTATCGAGGTACGTATGGTATCGTGATACATATCGTATCGCCAGACTCTTGCCATCACACATTTTGCCAATAATACTATTTTTGTTTGGGCTTTTTTTTGGTTTCTTAGCAAGTTTCAGAGGATCTATAATCACTTTTATCGTTTCTGAAATCATTAGTGAAGGTCCTAAACTGCTGTGTTGAGCTAAAACTATCACATTTGAGGATTCGTGTTTGATGCATTTCAACTTTAAATCTGATTCTGACGGATTTTGTGATCCACCAGTGGCGAGCGGCGGTGGACTGCACCTCTGTGGCAGAGCGGCAGCAGCTCTGCGAGCGAGTCTTCCAGTGCGGAGATGAGGAACTTGGACTGCTGGAGGCGCTCAAGCTGCTGATGCTGGGCAGAGCGGTGGAGCTGCACGGCCGCATGCAGCGCGGGGAGGAAGACGTTCCTCTCTTCTGCTGGCTGCTGTTCGCCCGAGACTCGTCCGACTCTCCTCGTTCCTTCCTCTCCAACCACCTCAGGCATGTGGGGCTCACCGCCGGGCTGGAGCAGGTACGTACACCTGGGCGTCTATTGTTTGAAGTCACTGAAAAGAAGCTTTACCGCTTTGCACGTCAATGTCTGAATAGGTCGATGTGACGCAAAAGATTCCCGACCATTGTCCAAACTTGCTGGATCGAGACGACTTCTCCTGTCAGAGATGAACAAAAACAACAGATTGTTGCTGTCATGACACAGATGTGTAATCTGTAGAACGTGGGATCAGAGCAGTAAAACGTGCTGAAGCCTGTTCAGCTCGGATGTCATACCTGATCAGGATCAGCCCTGAGGGGATGAAGGGAGGGTCCAAACATTCAAATGTCAAAAGATCTAATTGTTATTTTCCTTTCGTAAATCCCGACTTTTATGGTGCTGATTAAACATCGAAAAAGTTTGCTGTCAAAACATCAATTATAACTGCTTCGTTGTTCCCTCTGCAGGTGGAGATGTTCCTGCTGGGCTACGCCCTGCAGTGCACCATTCAGGTATTCAGACTGTACAAGGCAGACACGGAGGAGTTTGTCACTTACTACCCAGACGACCACAAGGACGACTGGCAGACCGTGTGCCTTGTCACCGAGGACGATCGCCACTACAACGTGCCGATTCTGAAAACCGCAGAGCCGCAGGAGGAGCCGGCCTCCAGGTGATCGTCGTTGCAGGGAAACGCGCATCCCTCAGGTCGATTGAGACGATACGTTTATGCCAATTAAAGGGATCACTTTGGAGAAATTTGCTTCTTGGCCTGCTTTGAAAACTAAGCGGAGAAACTAAACTTCAGCCACAAGCACCAATCAAAGCACATTTGATGAGTTTTTGCCTTTTCTTTAAGAATTATTAAAGAGTTTGTCTTTCCTAATAATTTAAACTTTATTATTTTGTGCCTAAACGTGCCAATCAATTAGATTAATGGGTATTCATGGGAATTGATTCATCATTAAACTGCAGGTTGAACCGTGTGGGCGGAGCTTCAAATTAGCTACATTCACTCCGGGCGCCTTGAATGTTTAGCCCATGGTATTCACACTGCACTAGCAGGGAGGGGATTCTTTTTCCACTCTTTACTTGCACATATCCGCCACTTGCAGTTAGAAAAGAATTGGTACGAAATATAGAAGCGGTGCAAATCTTGCCAATCTTGCTCCAGGTGTTTTCTTTCTCAGCCCTATTCCGATATATGAAAGATTTTTATCAAGTCCGAGTCCCCGATTGGTCAACCTGATGTAACGTTCAATGGCCAAGTGTTTTTATACGTAGAAAAAGTGTAAAAAAAAAAAACGCATTTACGCGTGTTAACATAGATTTTTCATTAAAAGCGGTCGCTTGAATGCCAAGAATGTAGCTTCCCAGTGAGATGAGTTGATTTCCTAAGCAGAAGTCGTTCCGTTTTTGTGTGTCCATGTGCCCTCGAGCCAAGAACTCCTTCCAACTTTGCCCCTAAATGAATTCATGTGTGAGTGAAGACATGAACATCGTAGACGAACCGTCGGTATGAATGTGTTTGTAGCATAAAAGCACTTTGGATGGTTCCAAAAGAACCCTTGTGAAACAAACCACGACTTTTTAGCAGATCTTTTTAGCCTTTGTCTTACTTTTTAGGTTTATTCCATAAGCACTTTTTTTTCCCTTTTTTTTCAATTTAAACAAAACTCTCCTTCAGTTTGTAGTTTGTGTCATATGTGAAGGTTTAAGGCCAAAAGGAACCCCATTAGCGACGATAGCATGCTAGCTGGAAGCATAGGTAGCGATCAGGCTAGCATGCACAAACATTAGCATTTGCAGAGTTCACATTGACTGTATATGAGAATTGGACTGAGTGAATGTGATGTCTAAATAATATGGATGCCGCCATGTTGGAGCTAGACGACATCGGTAACCAGCAATTAGTCATCGTTTCTATGGCAACCACTCTGGCCAATCAGGAGTGAGTTTGTTGGAAGGCCACACCTCTACACGAAACATTTTAAGTGTGGGGGCCAGCAGGCACCACCTACTTTTTTGAGCCATCTGATTGGCCCGTTAATGATTGACTTTCATTACAGAAAAAAGTATCACAAAAGAAAAGACCATTTTGAAAAAAGTATCAGAGCAAGATTGGTTATTTTGATGA
>NC_050531.1:5815214-5832549 GCF_002922805.2 Oryzias melastigma | reverse complement strand
GGGGGGGGGGGGGGGGGGGGTCACTCTGTCCACTTTTCATCTACAGTCAATGGTCATGAAACTAGTGCAATGAATTCCCACCGGTTCAGGCCTTCGTTTCCCCCTCAATGTGACCGTTTCCTCACCTGAGCCGACCAAATATGGTCACTTCCTGGGCTGAACAGGTGAGACGTGAGAACGGCGCTGCTGGCTGGAGTTTGGTTTGCACAGATTTTTCTATTCTGCGTCTTTTGACCAACAAGCATTTATCCCAACGAATTCCTTTGATAAAAAGATATGCTGATTTGAGACCCTGTACAAGTTTACACAAGTACTTGTACACACTGTACTGTAAAGACTTATTTCTATTTCTACTTGGGTATTTGTACATATGATCTGTTGAAGGGAAAAAAAAGTTGTGAACAACCTTCTGTGTTTTTTTTTACTCTATGATCATAACTAAGTGACTGAGTGAAGCTGCCAATGAAAGGATGACATGCATCATGTTTACACTGGATCGTGGGCACTTTTGTCGATGACTTTGATTGGACGAACGATGTTCCATCAGGTTTACTGGGAGACCTTCAGAGATGAGTGACGTACTTTGCCTGTTTTTAGCTTTGTGTTAACTTATTGAGTAACATGCTGCCTTCAACCAAGCCGTCCTGAGGTGCAGAGAGCGGGAAACGCTCCGGCCGCAGGAGATGGTGTAAAACAATAAGAGGTTTGCTTGGTCCTCCATGTTGCCTTAGAGATAATGCACAATAGATACGATTGACGGAGTGGATGAATGCTGGTTCTTTGTGGTTTTTGTTGTCCAGATTCCAGAGCAGGTACAAAAGACAAAAGTTGATGCCACTTGCAGGAATGTTCTTGCACTTTGTTTTAAATAAAGTTTTTTGGGAATGTTTGCTTCTTTATTCTGGACTGCAAATACCAAATTGCTTTTGCAATTCGTTTTTACTGCACACTTAAGCCATAGACATTACACTGGACTAAACAAGGTGTTGATTCGTCAAAATTAGTCTAAGGGAATGTGACCTTCTTGGAACCGGCAGGTTCATCCCTACTTGGAACACGAGAGGGGAGGGGTTGTCATGTCCAGTGAATATACAGTCAATGGCTTTTTTTTTTTGTCCTACTACCTTTAGAAAAAAAAAATAATTTTGAGCTTAGCGAATAATCCCCTTAAAAATAATGACATCACAGCAGAAGAAACCATCAAATGAATGGGTTAAAATCCACTATTGAAACCAAAATGCATGTTGGAGATCTCCAAAGGCAGTTTTAAAATTATGGGATGGCCACAGGACCTACAGCTTGATGGCCATTTTGTTGCAATATGTGAGTTTTGTTAAAGACAAAAAAAAAAACTTGGCACACCAAACATGTTAAATCTTCAATTACAACAGAAGTTTTGTTGACCTTTGACCTTAAGAGACCACCATCTTGCGGAAGAGAAAAAAAACCACTACTAGTATCCTCCATAGCTTTAAATTCCTGTGAAGTATTTTGCTCCATTACCTCAAAAATTAAGTTTGTAAATTTTAGAAACTGCCAAAATGACCCTTCCCTGTTGCTCCCACATGTTTTACCAGAACATAACATGAATAATTAGCTCAAGCTGAACGAAACGATATACAACATGAACATATTAGCAATATGGTTGACGAAACCTCCGTTGCCAAGGAAATCAAAAAAATTTCTTCCGTCGATTCTCCTAAAAATTATATAGAACTGTTTGTCACCCCTGGGCGACCAAAAAATTAAATGGTTGCTATGGAGCTACTATTAGAGAAACTTTTTTGTATACAGTTGTGTGGTCATACAATGCCGTTTGCAGCTATAAATAAGAAAATAGAACCATCAGACATGATAAATCAAAAGTTACACACCAGGGTTAATAATAAAGCTATTTATTTGTCTAATAGGAATGCCTATACAGTATATACAGTACATACGACCGTCTGAAAACTAGCAGGAAAATGTTTTTGGGGAAAAAAAAAATAATCTGACCACCAGACTGCATGGAAAAGTGAACAGTTGTATTTTAACACGCAGTGATAGAGCGAGGGATTCCCGACCCCTCCAGGCAATTAAATACACAATGCATTACCTATATAAAACAACAACAATCTGTACACCTTTGAATGTAAATTACAATTGCACAACCCAACAAGTCCCAGAACTATTTAAACTCAAGCAAAGGCCTTGCATTTAGTCTCAACAAAAATTCTGGATTTTTGGCAGCTCCACTACCACTCCACGGACGTCGTTTTTAAACCACAGAGGAAGAAGAGCTTCCGTTTCCCTCATTTACCAATAAACATAAAAAATGCTGATTCGAAACTGAGAGAAATGTCGGAAGACGCGACGGCATTTACAACAGACGGATGAAGTTTTGTTTGTCGGAGGTGCATGGCTTTCTTTACAATGTGCGTTTAAGTTGTGGCCGAGGCCCTTTAAATCTGCAGAAAGCATACAGAGCTCACTCCTCCTGCTCCTCTTCGTCCTCCTGGAGTTCCTGGATCGCGTCCATCTGGGCCCTGGAGCAGGACTCGCTCATGGGGGCGGAGTCTTCGGCCTCTACCACCAGCTCATTGGACATCTCGTTGTTTCTCTGCAAGAGGATAGGTCGATTAGGATTCAACAAAATTACTCCATTCTCAGGCAAAAAAGGGGGTGGGGCTAAGCGGGGGAGGGGTGGTTTAGATCTGGGATTGACAGTGAGGTTAGCTTGACACGTCAAGGCTAACATATTAAGCTAACAATCTCGAGTGTAACGTTCGTTCCAAATCCATCACCAGGATAGAGTTCACTCGATTCAATGGCAATTTCACTAAACCACTGTTGCCCAACCTCCAACTCCAAAGTTGTTCAAGCCACTAGATTTTTGACAACTAAAGGAGACACACCTACGAGCCATGCTAAAGCTAACACGCTAACGACCGGCTGTTACAGAATCAAAGATGGGCGGGGCTTTTATACTGGAGCTACAGAGCATGATGATGTGAAAATCCTGAAATGACCACCAGACCAATCACAAAATTCAACTGCAGTACCTCACTTCAACCTGCAGGGGGCAGCACACTTGGACTAATTTCAGAAATTGAACAAGCTTAGTTGTTTAATTCCTTTTAAAGCCTCATTTATGGAAGAAAAAAGTTAATTTAGTGTTTGGTTATCCTTTAGGAATTCGAGTTGTGGGCGTGACTGTTGGTAAAGGGGAAACCCCGCCCCCTTTCCCCTCCCTGTTGTGGAGCAGGAGCTTGTTGCCCGCTTACATCTCAAAGAAAGCTTTTTTTCAAACTGAATTTCTTTTATCTGGTCATGTTTAACAACAAATTTGAATTAAGAAATGTGATTATTAATTACATTTTTCAATATACATGCCCCCCTATCATAAGCAAAACATTCATGTTAAACTGAAAGTTTTAAAATGTTCCAAATAAGTAAAAAAAAAAATTCCAATAAGTTGTAAAAAGTCCTCCAACTTTCCTGTCTTTGTGCTCATCTACAGCCAGTATAATCCGATGTTTTTTCATCTGTATTGTACCGAACCTAATCCTTACAAATATGTGAGCGAGCCCTGAAAAAAGGAACAAAATAAAGGAGATGACTCATCCTGCATTCAGGGCTTGGAAAGGTTTTCCATCTGAAGAAGAGGCCGATGCTTGCGGTGCTAACTGCGGCTCTTGTATTTTAAGACACAGCTGTCATGGGAACTTTAGTCATGGACACATGACTGTGGGAGAGACCTGTCAAGGTTATGTCTTTCTGCACGTGTGAGGGGCTCTTCTAAAAGGTTACATTTAATTGGAAAAAAGGTACTTATATTTGATCAAACCGTACTTTTTGGTTTAATAAGGTTCCTGGAATCGTGTATGTTCCCAGAGGAGATTTGTTCCCTTTTAAGTGAAAAAGAACATCAAGTCTAGAAGGAAACACCTGTTTAAACAACCCTGCAGAACGCACTAAATACTGCATGCTCTCATGCCATTATCTCGGGTCAGGTGTTCTCACCTGCTGTCGATAAACGTAGCCCGACGCTATGGCAACCATTGTTGACTCTCCGACGAACCCTGCTAGCAGAGATCCGACTCCAAGCGTGGCTCCGTGAACCCTGGAACAGACGGCATTCGGGTGAAGCTGCAGGAGAGCCGACGTCCGACTCTCCGGGACGGCGAGGGTCGACCTACCCCAGATACGGCAGCACCACCAGGCTGGCGATGAGGACGATGATGCGCAGAACTGAGCTGGGCGCCAGGACAAAAGTCTTTTTGAGGGTCATGAGCCATCCGGTCAGATGAGCCCGAACGGTCACTGCAGACAGAGAGGAGACGTCAGACCGGCGGGTGAAGCTCAGAGAAACTGCGTGGGGAGGATATCCTCACCTGGCAGAGCGAAGAAGGAGAAGATCCTGAGCGGCGCCACGCACAGCTCAGCGAACGCGTAATCCACCCCAATGATGTCCACCAGGATCTTCTCCGACAAGTTAGGAGTCCAGAACAGCGCGAAGCAAAGCTGGACGTGAACAAACACACGTGACAATGAGGAGGTCTCATTACTCGTTTTGAAGAGGCCTCGCTCGCATTAGCATCAGACAAGCTTCAAAGCCTCTGATCTCCCATGAATGATACACCGGGTTGTTTGAAATGGACAAAGCAGAATTTCTCTGCCCTTCAGGTAGAGAGGACGGGAGAAACCATACAGAGACGTTTCAGCTCCTCGAGGAATGTTGAGGCTCTCCGAGTGTCAAACTGTTGCAGCTCACTAATGAGTTCATGAGTTCATCCTCAGCCATGCCACTTCTGAACGATAGTAAAAGTTCATAAACCTGAAGCGCACATGAAGATCGCCCCTTCTAATCATTTATGCAAACCTTTGAAAATGTTTACAGCATTAAAAGACGTGAGGGGGCATCAATCAGTCCCTGGGAGGCCAAAAAAATACCAGAAAGTACTTTTTTAAATCTGCCCTCCGTCATCAGAAAAATGTTAAAAAACACAATTTTCATCTAAGTAGGTTTTAAAAATGTTTACAACAAATAGTTTGTTGTAAATCAGACTGTGACAGGCCAAAGGAAACAAAAAGACAATAAAACAAGAACATTTTATTTTGATTATTAAAATATTTAGTTTGGAAACAAAGATATAATCAAACGAAATTTGTTCCAGTAAAGAAACTGTTGTGAAGCACGGCAGTAGAGCATTCATGATGTGGGTTCACCAATTACTAGATTAAAAGAGATCAAATTAGGAACGCTGCCGTTTGAAGAATAAGATATCAAATAAAAAGAAAGAATGCTCAGAAATGTTCACTTTTAACAGAAGTCAGTGATGCATTAAAAAAAATTAAATAATTTCTGCAAAAAAAAAAAAAAAAAAAAAAACACATTTTCAGCAAACTATTTTACAAAAGTATTCTTGCTGCATTATCCCCAGAGAGTGATTTTTTTTTTTTTTTTTCTGCTCTGCAGTCAGTGCGTTTCTGCAGAAATCTGTCTTTAAAACACAAACGCCCTTCCTGGGAAACACAAACAAAATCCTAATAGTTTCCAGGCTTTGCGGCAGCTCTCTCCTCTGTGGAACTCCGGCGTGTCGACACTCTGCCTTTCCCCAAAACCTCAAACGTGCCCAGTTAGAGCCGTAATCCCAACATCAGATTTGCACCAACTCAACAGATTACAGGCCAAACCTTCAGGATTCAACCCTCTAATCTTTTGACTGTCAACCATGAAATTCAGAAACGCCACAACCATATATGAGGAAAGAATTCACCAAATCTACTATTTTAATCTGTAAAACCCAAGAGAGCTTTTTACATTTTCCTCAGCGCGTGTATGCCTCCGCTCTGCAGAGCACTTTCCTGTTTGCACAGTCAGATTACGCACGTGCACGAATCGAGGTCAGTGGAATTTCACCTCAGAGTTAATCCTGAACGAGGAAACGGCGTCCTCACCTTCAGCCTTTCATCTCCGCCTGCAGAAAACTGTAATTATCCTGCTGCGGCGTTTCCGCCTAAAACATCGTCGGGGCTCCAGATTCTCCCCAAACAAGCTCAAAAGTTCGTTTTGTTCCTCTAGTTGAACAAAACAATGATAAGAAAGGAGATGTTCCTCGCTTGACGTGGTTTATATGATCCTCTGACCCCAAACGTGAGTCAGGACTACAGGCAGATGAAGTCATTTGGCATCAGTTTACCAGACATCATCACTTATTTGTCCAGATCAGTGAAACCACCGTCACCTTGACTCAAGAGTGACTTTTTATTCTTAAATAAAAAGATGACGTCTTTAACCAGCTCTTGTTTTCCTGAAAATGGTTTCTCATTTTATAACGGTAATGGTAAATGACTGGGTTTTTTTTTCCCGTCAGGACCAGAGCGAGTCCTGACAGGATTTTGTTCCTGCCAGCTGTGGAAAAGCAGCAGCACACGCCCTCAAATGTTTGTTTACAACATCTGCTGCCAGCCTCCGTCTCCTCCAACCTTTGCCACAAACATCCTGTTTGGGAGCTGGAGAAAGGACGGAGGACGAGAAAGGTGAAACATATTGCTCAACCCCAAAGGGAGGCCATTTTTTTGTTTTTATTAACCCAATTGGTTTTACGAGGAGATCTACTTTATTGAGTTGAACCGCTTTCGGCTCAAACATCGTCCTGCTTTACGAGCAAACGAAATAGTCCAACTTTTAGAGAGCGACTTTCTTTGCTCAACAAGTTAGAAGAATGCAGCCAGCCGGCATGCATTCTTCAGAGCACGTCTCTGCGTATCAGCGGACCGATACGGTCGCTCTCAGGACCAAACCTCGTCCGACGAGTCTCCTGATCGCCACAACAACAGAAAAAAGATGAAAGTTTGGAGCTTTAAAAACATCGACAGAACCACCAAGAAAATTTAACAAGCGTCTGCAGTGAAACTTGGAGTAACAAATTTGACCTACATTTTAAAGCCAAACATGCTATAAAAGCCTTTTAACAACAACAAATGTTCTTATTGTACATATTTTGGTGTTTTAAAAGTCCAACTCTAACTTTTTCTATTAATAAAATCGTTCCCAGTTGTTTTTTAATTATGATTTTGCTCCAGCTCTGTGAACTTGTAGAAGAGTGTTCGCCCTGAGACTGGAAGGTCGTGAGTTCAAATCCAGACCGGGGTCATACCAAAGACTCAAAAACGGGACCCAGTGCCTCAAAGGGTCAAATACGGAGAACAAATTTCACACCTGATAACTATTGGGACTTAAATGTTTTTGTTTTTTTAAGCTAAAAATCAAAACAAACTAATTTTTTTATATATATATATTTTCTGCAGAGCATCAGAACTTTGCTTTTAGGTTGTGGGGCGGAGAAGTTAGCCTAGCTAATTTCCCAGCATGCCTTTGTTTCCATTCTCTCCCACTAGCTTATAGCAACTCACAAATCCAGGCCAACATTAGCGTAGCAAAAAAAAAGACGTCAAGGAATATCAGAGCTAACCAGATGGCAGCTCAGACGGGGAAAATGAAGACGTTCATGGAACTATTTTGTCTGAAAGTGGAGGATTTAGAATTGGAGCAGAGAAACAGACTTTGCCCCGCCCACTCTGAGCTTTTTCAAACATCCAGTTTTCATCTGCTCCTGATCCAAAGTAATTTGACTACAGAAATACTTTTAAACTTAAATTATTTCATACATGTCCTTCGTTATGAGAAAAATGCGACAATAACATGTTAAAAAACACAATTTTCATTAGATTGGTTCATGTTTTCTGATTATGTAAAACTTAAGAAAATAAAGCTAAAAATTGCATTTCTGAGCATCTATTTTTTCAACTTCTTTATTCCAATCAGACAAAAATAATGAAAAATAGCAATTGTGACGTAGAAAATGCTTCCTCACTTTCCATCCGCTTCGGGCGGGAAGAGGGGGCAGGATTGCTCCGCGCCAACAGTCCTACCCACAACTCAGAGGTGAATTTCTAATAAACTACTGCCGAGACTAGGTCCTAGAAAATGACAAGTTTTCTGCTTTTGGCTAAAAACGGCATCATCATAATTAAAAGACAACTGGGAATGCTTTAGAAATAGATCAAAGGATTGGAGTGGGTTTGGAAGAGTTTTAAGAAGAAAATCAGCAAGAAATAAAACTGTTTTCCATTTGAGGAGTGCACAGGCTGAGGAAATGACAATTTTATCTGATCAAATTTCTCAAAAATGAGGAACAGATGAAACCCTCTGATTTCTAGGATCTTTTCAGAATGTAGATCAGATGTGTTCGAAGGGAGATCTCTGCAGAGATGTCGGCCGCTCCGACCACAAACCAAACAGGCGGATCCTCTTACCGTGAGCGATAGGATCACGCAGCAGAAGGTAAACTTCATGATGTGGGTCTTGTTGACGGGGCTGCCGGCGTTCAGCTTGTTGCTGGGGTTGTTCTGTTGGAAAGCGAGGCTCATTAGCGGCACAGACGGGAGGCGGGAGGAGGGGGGGGCTGGGCGGCAGCTTTACCTTGTCGAAGGCCGGGTACACGGCTCTCAGCTCGGTTAGCCAACCGTACGGCATGTGACCTACGGGGTATGTGGCTGTGAGCACGGCCACCGCCTGGAATGACAAGACGGCAGACACTTCAGCTCCAGAAATACCACTCAGCTAAATTAGCCGGCGCCTAACAATAGCCTCTTCTCACTATCCCGTGTTTTTCGCAGGTTTGTCACATAAAAGCACTTGTTAGTGTGGAACAACAGGCTGGAGAGCCGTGTGGGAATGTTTTCACTGGATCTGATCGCGGCCGGAGTTTCTGAATCACCCAAACCACCAGCAGTGTAGTCAATGATTTCCAGTCTGTTCTGGTAAACAGCTTTGTATTGTCTCTAGCATTCAGGGGTCTGTGGAAGCCAGAAAGATCCAGAGAGCGTCTGTTCGCGTTTCAGCTGCAATACCTTGAAGGGAAATTTAATCCGTCTGTAAAAGCCCCTTTGTGGCTCCAGAAGGACGCCGGCTTTGAGATAAAGGAGAAGTTCTGGTGTACCCACCTCTGTGGCATCCGTGGTCCCCTTGAGGTCACGCGACACAAAGAGGTTAACGATGGGTCGACTGATTCGCTGCGTGGCGAGGATGAGGGCCAGGGGCCACCAGAAGTTGAGCATTTTCCTGATGGTGGCGTCGCCCTGCACACACAGAGTTACTCTCAAACCGTTCCTAAAAAGCGGTTCTGTAAAAAAGGGCAATACGGACCCCCACGTCGAGCCCGCTGGAGTCTGGGATGTTGTCGTGAATGTTGCAGTAGTAACCCAGACCGACGATGCTGAATCGGACCAAGGCACCCATGTACAGGGAAAGGATGGGGATGAGCAGAGGCTCCACGCATTCCAGGTTGCTGTGCAGGAGGATGGCCACAAACACGATCTGTTTCAAGAAATGAATAAATAAATAAAAATTAACAAAAATTAAAAAGGAGGATTCGTCTAAACCAGGGGTGTCAAACTCAATCGTACGAAGGGTCAAAATACAATGCACGCCTAACGTCAGGATAAACATTTATTGAACACTCTAAAACTTGAACTTTTCAACATAATTATGAACTAGATAAATAGCATTACCTGCGATAATGCTAGTGTGAAAGCTGTAAGCTGAATTTGACTGCTGAAGATGCTGAAATTGATAGATGAAAAAATGAAGCTGATAGCCAGCTAAAATATTAGCTAAATGCCAAATTAGCCTTAAAAAAACTGTAAAACAAAAATAACTTAAGTTAGCCAAAACAGCTAGCATGTAGCTGAAAAAAATGCTAAACTTCAAAATATCCTAAAAAAAAAAAAGACAGAAAAAACCCCAAATTAGCAAAACAGCTAGCATGCTAATATTAGCCTAACTCAAAAACAGTCTAAAAAAATAAAAAAGAAAGGTTAAATTAGCCAAAACAGCTAGCATGTAGCTGAAATATTAGCTAAACTCCAAAATAGCCTAAAAAACAAATTCCAAAATAGTCAATTTTTAAAACCATAACTTTTTAACATAATTATGAATAATAACAAAAGAAGAATATTATTCCAAAATAAATCAACTTAAACCTTAAATAACTTTCAATATTTTACTCTCTATAAAAATTTATTTTGTCAAATTGATACAAGTTAGAAATCACCACAAGATAACATCAGGCCATTAATAAAAATAAATAAAATGATCTGAGGGGCCGGATCCGGCCCCCGGGCCTCGACTTTGACACGTGGTCTAAACAGTGCACGCTGCATTACCTGGGCCACCACATCCGAAATAGAGGCAGAGCCGACAATGACGCTGTGCTTGTGCTTGAGGAGTATCCCTGCATGAATCCATGCCTACAAACAAAGCAGGAAGTAGTTTAATTGTCCCGGTTTTTACAAAATAAAAGCCCAGCTGTGAAAGCAGGTGTTCAACCAAAGAGTCTATTTTTAGATCAGGTGCTTAAACCCCTCCTCATGCACACTCACCATCGCATCTAGCAAAGGGAACGCCGCCAGATACAAGAAGGCCCGTCTCGTCTTCCGCCCCACAGATTCGTCCACATGGTGGAGCTTATTAATGATGTAGTATCCCAGGTCTGTGTAGGCTGTAGGAGGGAAACCGGTGAGCACGTTTAACACGTCATCTGAACCCAAATCTCCATCTGCCAGACGCACCGATCAAGATGTGCAGGACGAAGGCGATGACGCCAGCTGCCAGCATGCAGAAGATGGCTTTCCTCCGATCCCGCTTGCTGTTGACGAACACCAAGCCCACATTCTTGAAGTCGCTCATGGGGCCGGTGAAGAACTTCATCAGGGAGTAGGCCAGGCCGTAGCTGGCCAGCATTTCCACCGCATCCTCTTTGACTGTGGCTATTCCTCGATTGAGAGCCTGGAGGAGACGTTAAAGGAGAAAAGGGAGGGCGTTATCGGTGACCTGACCAGCCTTTAACTGGTAAAAACTATTATCTAGAGCAGGAGTGTCAAACTCAATCACACAGGGGGCCAAAATCTAAAACACACCTTAGATCGTGGGACGAATAGGGTAAACATGTATTGAATACTCCAAAACTACATTTTTAAAACTTTAACCATAACTTTTTAACATAATTATGAACTAGATATATAGCATTGCCTGCAATAATGGTAGTGTGAATGCTGTAAGCTGTATTTGGCCACTGAAGATGCTAGTGCTGATAGCTGAAAACGCTGAAGCTGAAATCACTGAAGCTGGTGGGTGAAAATGCTAAAGCTGATAGCCAGCTAAAGTATTAGCTAAATGCCAAATTAGCCTAAAAATGAAAAGTAAAAAAACTTAGCGAAAACAGCTAGCATGTAGCTGAAAAACAAATAGCAAAACATCAAAACAGCCTAAAAAACTGAAAAAATAAAAAACCAAATTAGCCAAAACTGCTAGCGTGTAAATATTAGCACAACTCCAAAGCAGCCTAAAAATGTTTTTTTAAAAACCTAAATTAGCCAAAACTGCTAGCATGTAGTTTAAATAAATATTAAACTCCAAAACATTCTAAAAAAAATGTAGTAAATGACAATATAGTCCAAAAAGCTGATTTTTAAAACTCTAAAATTATAACTTTTTAAAATAATTATGTATAACAAAAACAGAGTGAATATTATTCCAGAATAAATCTATTTGAACCTTAAATAACTTTAAAATATTTTAATCTCTATTTAAAAAAATCTATTTTGTCAAAATTATACAAGTTAGAAATAAGTGCAAGATAACATTTGTTCAAAAATAACAATTAAATATAATTATCTGGATATTCTTAGCCGGCGGGCCGGATCTGGCCCCCGGGAATTGACTTTCACACGTGATCTAGAGGAAGTTGATGGTGGGATTTTTGCTAAGTCAGACCTGAAGAGGCTTAAAAAACATTCACTTTTAACCCTACAGCAACATTAATTTATTTTTAATTTAAAAAATAAATAAAACAGCAGTTCACCGGGGTTAAAAGCTATTTATATCAACTATTACATAAGCTTAATCTTCTATACTTTAAATAGTGACTTTTATTTTGACATTTCCTCTCTTGGCCTGACAAAGTCAGGCCAAGAGAGGAAATGTCAAAATAAAAGTCACCACATCCAGTCAAACAAACCGCAATGATTGATATTAAAAGAGCCTTTTCAGGCCTCGCACATCTTCAATATAAACCCCAATAGAAGCCTAAGAGTTCGGGTAAGCTAGCTTAAAAACGCCCCCAAAATTAGCCAAAACCCGTTTTTTAACCATTTTATGCCATTTATTTCTTAGTTAGATTTTGATTTAAATTTTGAAAAATTGATTTTTGATTACGACGCGTCGATAAATCCGGATATTTATTAAGGAAACCGTTAGCAGGTGCTAGCTTAAAGCAGCGCATCCGCCGCTAGTAGTGATGGGGTTTAAACCCGAGGAAATGAGGCGCAGCGGAGCGGTTACCTGTTCCCCGAGGTCGATGGCAACGTTGGTGATCGCCAGAGGCACCAGGAACCGGATGAGGGGCCAGTAAGGACTGAGGGATGGAAACTCCACCATAGTACGAGCCGGGCTGACAGAGCGAGGTGCATCTGCCTCGGGTCGTGATTGATTTAAAAAGGAAAAAGGGAAATCAGAGCGCGGCCGGAGCACCTGCGTTTTCGAGAGAGATCAGCAGGCGCTGCGTGGGGCGGAGGCGACAGCCCGTCGGCGCGGAGCCTCGAAGGTCAGCGTCAGATCGGTGCATTTTCCTCCAGAACCATCGTCGCTGCGTGTGTGGCGGGGCGTAGGAGAGAGCGCGCGAGCGGTTCTGATGATCTGTTAGCCTCGCGGCTCCTCATATAAATGCGCCTGTGCTGCTGGGCAGTGCTGTCAACCCCTCCCCTCCCCTCCCCGTTCCAGCCGCGAGGCTCGACCCGCGAGGGAGGCTGGCATCCCGGCTCGTGACATCATCACAGCAGGTGTTTACATTCAGCGTGTTTGTTTACCTTACCGCGAGGGCAAAAGGACACAAACAGCGCCGAATGGGCATGCATTTCTGGAAGATGGCTTTTATGCGTGCAAGTCAACAACAACAACAAAAAAAAAAACATTATTTAAAATAATAATTTTAAAAATCATGCTTTAAAATGATTTTAAAAAGCTTTATTGTTATATAAACATACACTTTTACTTTTAAATCGAGTAATAGTGTCAATAACTGGTGAGATACTGACACCTTGTGGACAGAAATGGTAACTGCTTCCCAGGTTATTTTTAGATTTTTTTTCCTTTATAGTCCTTTTATGCACAACTTATTGGAGCCACTTCCTTTAAATGCATAGTCTTGTGCTGTCAGAGAGAGCAAAATATAAATTATTCACCCTTAAAACACAAACTAAACTGCAAAGTCATATTAAGACAAGACATTTAGAAAAATAACTTTTAAATCTCTGTGTCCTTTCTGAACTGAATTGTAACCATTTTTTGAAGCTTTGAGAATTTCTGTGGACGGCTCTCATTTGAAACATAATCTAAGGGAAATAAATCACATATAGGGCAAATAAGCTCTCGTTGTCATTTAAGCTTATTTCTTTCAGATGATATAATCTTTTATTAGAAAAATAAACTTGTTATGAACCACTCCCGGTATGACACTAAATTAGGAGACACTATGTTTTATCAATCCTCCAAAATAAACTGCAAAAGAATAAATAAATTTCATTTTTGTCAAAATTGTAGTGATATTTTGCAGCTTTAACTCGGTTTTGTCAATAAGAAGCTGGACCAAATGGTTCTTCAAAGATAGTTTATGAAGTTTAGACAAATATTTTAAAAAAAGGGTTATTCACACAAAATTTGTACCCCCCCCCCCCCAATAATATTAATATTAACAGAACTCCAAACTGTTAAAGAATAATTCAGCCCATAGACGAATATTATGCTTAAAATGATGCCTCAGTGATAGATTCTGATCTTTAAAACATCATAAAAAGCTTTTTAAATCAATTTTGATCCTTGAATGGTTACAATTTTTGATATTTTATGCAAAAAAAATAATGAACTCACAAAAAATCCCAAAATATTGATGGAATTGAAGATTTATTTTGTTTTAAAAAGACTTACTACCTTAATTTTTAGTTTGTTTAGACGTTTATTCTCACTGCAGTTTCAAATTCAAATAGTTTAGAAAATTTCACGTAATATTTTTTTCTGGTATGTGATTAGTTCAACATATAAAAAAAAGTTTGTAAAGATAGAGCTCAAAATACCACATTTAATCAGTTTTACTCAAAAAAAGAACGCCTGGTGAACATTTGGTGTGTTTTTGTCTGTTCTTTCCAGTTGAGTTCAGTTTGTTTTGACCTGAGTTTCTTTTGCAGCAGCAGTGAATCTTGGCTGTGCGATCCTCAGTCTAAACACAAACTTGTTTTGCCGTCGCCCGCCGCCTGAGGGAGGATCTGCTGCGGTGTGACACGCTGTTTTACGAGCAGCACGTTTAAATCAAGTCGGATGTTTGCTAAGAAGCTCATACCTGAAATACTACCTTAAGGCTGTTTTGAGGAAGCTTTCAAAAAGTCAAAGTCAGTTTCCTTTTTATGTAAACTGACCAAAAGTGTTTTTTTTTCCTTCAAAACAATCATTTTTCTACTATTTTTACTAAAACAAATTTCAAACAACTGGTAATTGTGCTTTTATATCAATAAAAGTTTATCTCAGCTTAAGTCTATAACCACAGAAAAGGTTTTGTTGACCTTTGACCTCGGAAAGGGGGCCACCATCTTGAATTTTTCCTTCAAAAATCCTCTTTATTTCCTCTCATAACTCCCCAAGCTTCATTTAGAAGAAAAAAATGTTAGAATTTGTGTTAGAATGGCTTTTGTATGACTTTTATTTTACCAGAACCTTACTAAAATTTAATGCATGAATCGTTGCTAAAGACATACGATAAGAAAATATCAAGAATCTGGGCGTGGTTAACAAAATAAACCCGTTGCCAAGGAAATCCAAAATTTTACTTTAGCCGATTCTTCTAAAAATTGTATAAACTCGCTCGTCACCACCAGGCGAACAAAACGTAAAATGGTTACTATGGAGATAAAACCAACAGAAAAGTCGCCAATTTGAAAAAACTGCGCCTTCAAACCATTTAATGCCCCTCACGGTATTTATTGTTTTTTATATTACAGAAGGCTAAAATGGTTTCAGATATGCAGAACCTTCCTGTACCTAATACACTTTGTGGGTCCAATTAAGAACTTATAGTTTTGTAAACATAGGTTTTGTAATATATACCATAAGTATACAATATTTTTACCATTTTGCACATATTTATACCTCCTGACTGACCAACATCCCTGATTCAGCAAAAAATCTTGTATATATTTTTTTTCTTTTGTTAACAAATAAACTTCCATAATCTAAATAACTTTTTGTGACTGTATTTCTAAATTAGGCCAAATGCTACAAATGTAGTTATGAAAAACAATGTTTGCTGCCCTCTGGTGGTCGGGCTGTGCACTTACAGCCTCCGGCTTCCCTGTTCACTGCTTTCCCAATTACTGTTCATTAATTTTAAAAACTGATTTATTTCATTTCATTTATTTCATTTTCACAGCTCACAACAATAAATTACACAATATTCTTGTTTCTGAAAATAAAAGGGACAGAAAGAGGAAAAACGTAAAAGAAAAGAAAAAAAAGTAAATAACAACACCCATAAAAACTACTGTTTTTTTTACTTATAAACAGTAAAGTTACTGCAATTCCTGAACATATTACATGTAAAATATGACCAAAACATATTTATTAAGGTCTTTCTATACTTATTTGTATTAAAAGTTACTGTGTAATCCATTACTTTGTGATAACTTCAAATTTGACTGTGTTTGAATTGAAATCTGGACCTTTAAGTTCTCATTTCAAAAGGAAAAATCTGTTTTTTTTTTACTTTAAATCCTCTGAAACATTTATTAATGCTTTAAATAAAATTATTTTTTTTGTCACTTTTCTTTTTTTTAATAAAATGTATATTTTTCCATGTGATTATGATTGAATATATATTTATTATCACTGTTCTTACTCTTCTGCTGAGTTTTTCTGCCTCACCAACAATGAACTCCTTAAGAAAAGTGACAAAAGAATTATTCTTATTTAGTTTATTATCATATTTAATGTCTTTGTTTGTTTTATTGAGACAAGAAAAACGTGGCATAACTCCAAATATTTTGTTTAAAACTTTATTGAACTTAAAAATAATTACAAACAATGGAAACCAAAAGATAATGACTAAATCAACACAAAACGTCACATTAAAAGAAAAATTAAAGAAAATAAACCGGGAAAAAATTGTTTTTTTTTATCAAATTGGTACAATTTATTGTCATTTTTGATGGTGGTAATTAATTCATCTGTTCTGTATTTTGATAGAATAATTTAATGAAATCTAAAGAGCAGCAGAATCAATAGAAACAAAATTCTGAAAAAATGTTGCAAAAGCTGCAGTTATTTATTAAAAAATATAGCTGGTTAGTCCATTTTTTAAAAGTTTGGTTTTTTTTACAATTTATTTTTATGAATTTTGCTACTGATGCATCATTTTTCTTAAAGATAAAGTTCCTGTTCACACGATTGACATACAAATTTTTCGCCCCCAGTGGTGAAAAACAGTCATTACACCCTAGTTTGAAGTGACACTCATCGAAAATCCTTTCTAATTTAAAAAAAAGTCAAATATTTCCTGATCTGCCTGTAAAATTATGTCATGTTAGGAACATAAACACAAGCAGCTGGTTAGTTATTCTGATCTCCAGGGTCAAAAAGCTCAGATTAATTGATTAACTTCTTAAAAAAAGCTAATTTGAACAGTAAATAAGAACCTAAATTTCCCTTTTTATTCATTTTGTTTCATGTTATTCCACATTTGTAAAAATATCTAAAGAATAAGTCTGAAGTCAAGCAAAGAAGCACTGAAAGTCTTTTTCACACATCCAAATGCCTCCTTCCTCATTTAGGACTCTAAATAAGAAATAAAATCAAAGGTGATCGGATTGACCCCAAACTTTATGAATGGATCAGAACTTTGTATGAAAAGTGCTGTTTAAATAAAGATTGATTTGATTTCAGAATTTAGAGTTGATGGAGACTGTTCTGAGGAAGACGCGGTCCTCATTCCAACAGAGTAAGGTAAAAAAAAAAACGGAAATTTGTGTCTAACCACTTCAGAAGGAAATCCCTTTTTATAAAATCATTAAGTTAAATACATTTTTTAAAACATATTTTTCCAACTTATTGTTCTTTCCGCCTGAAATTTGAACCGGAATATAAATGTTGTGGCATAAAAATAATCTTAAACTAAATATTTGTATAATTTCAATTAACTGTTCAGTTCAGGTTTTTGCTCCACCAGTAAATAAATCAAGAATTATTGTT
>NC_050531.1:5796103-5815055 GCF_002922805.2 Oryzias melastigma | reverse complement strand
TCGTCTCACATGTCAAAGGAATGTAAGGATCAAAGTCCTTAATGTCATTTTTTTAAATGAATTTTTCTTCTCAAATTCCTAATTTTTCAGTAATTTTCTAACATGTTTTTAGGATTTTCCTTTGTTTTTATTTACCATTTTGTTACATAAACCACAGTTGAAAATAAAAACTCTAATTTATCATAATGTTGTCATGTTTTGATCTATTTTTATGACAAATACTTTTTATTGGTATAACGGGTAAAAATTACCCAGAAAAAGTGATGATGTAATTTTTTACAGCAAAAGTGTTAATCAAATCAAAAAACTTTATTTAAACCCTTGTTGGGAAACAAAGCTCTCCTAAAACTGTCTCACTTGAACCAATAATGCTGAAGTTCTTGACAGAACCGGTCCGTCTGGGTCGGGTTTGCTGGTTCCTTTAACTCACCACTTTGTTGTCTTTAAGCCTCTTTGTAACCAAGTTGTCGCTGTTCTGAGGATAGTTGTGAGGTTTTAATTCAGCATTTTTTTTAACTAATATTTCAGCTACATGCTAGCTATTTTAGCTAATTTAGGATTTTTTCAGTCTTTTAGGCTAATTTGGAGTTTATTATAGCTACATTCTTGCTGTTGTGGGCTTTTTTCTTTTTTGCTATTTTTAAGTTTAACTAATATTTCAGCTACATGCTAGCTATTTTAGCTAATTTAGTATTTTTTAGTTTTTTAGGCTGATTTGGAGTTTAGCTAATGTTATTGCTACATTCTAGCTGTTTGGGGCTTTTTTCATATATTGGTTATTTTTGAATTTAACTAATATTTGAGCTACATGCTAGCTTTCTTAGCTAATTTAGGAATTTTACAGTTTTTTTGGCTAATTTGTAGTTTAGCTAACATTTCAGATGAATGCTAGCTGTTTTGGCTCATTTAGGAATTTTTAATGTTTTTAGGCTATTTTGTAGTTTAGCTAACATTTCAGCAGCATGTTAGCTGTTTGCTAATTTAGGCATTTTTTCCGTGTTTTAGGCTAATTTGACATTTAACTAATATTTTAGCTGGCTATTAGCTTCAGCTTTTTCAGCTGTTAGCTTCAGCGTTTTTAGCTATCATCACTAGCATCTTCGGCGGCCAAATTCAGCTAACACCATTCACACTAGCATTATCACAGGTAATGCTATATATCTAGTATTTGTTATTTTAAAGCTAATGATGGTTAAGATTTGTGTTTTACATCCAGTTTATACCTGACCAGATTACTCTACTCTTCTTCTTCTTCTTTTCCCTTCAGGAGTCGCCACAGAGAATCTGTTTCCTCCATCTAAACCTCTTCAGCATCCTCCACTCTAACACCAGCCGTAGGTCTGATTCGCATATTTGATTTGGCAAGATTTTATGTCGGATGCCCTTCCTGACACAACCCTTTGTATTTATCCAAGCATGGGACCGGCACAATGAGACCCTGGCTTTGGCCCCCTCATGGCTACATTGACCCGATTACTCAACTAATCGGAAAAAATAATCGGTGATTAGTCGACGACTAAATTAATCGTTTGTGGCAGCACTAGTATATACCAGAGCGTTAAAGTATAAAGGTGGTACCTTCAAGTAAAAACAACTGGATGTTCTCTTTATATCTTTATTTTTCTATAATAACAAAGATGAGCCCCAATTAACTCAAATTAAATCAATCAGCTTCACCTGGAGTTTTAGTTTTTGCTTAAATCAACAAAAAACTTTAAGTTATTTTTGACTGAAAAAAAATGTTAATCTTCATCATCAATGATGAATAAAAGCATTTTCAAACATATTTATTGAGGTAAAGATCTGTTCTTGTCTGAACCAATCAGATCCGAACAAGAAAACAGAAAGCTGACACTCTGTTACCTGAACACAGAGATGTGTAGCTGTATCAATAACTGTCCGCTGTTTCCATCAATAATTAATGACACAATTAGCTGCGGAGCGGCCTGATGGATCTGCACGGCGTTCCCCTCAGCAGGCAGCCTCCCCTTTGACTGAAGCTGAGCAGGTATCGATCCTCCGCCCGGCTTCCTTTGCGTTAAATTGTGTCTTGGTTGATCGAGGAGGAGCACTCCCCCCACCCACCCTTCCATTCGTCAATATGTGTCTGCTGATGTGTTGCTCTTCCTCCGGGCCGAGTGCAGCGTCTGCACATGTTTATCACACACCATCAGCTCTTCTTTGAGTCGGATCACTCTCTCGGTGCTGATGAGGGAAAGACTGAGTCAGGACGTGTAAAGGTTTAATTTGATGTTTACGCAGCATGTTGCTGGGGTTAAACTTAATAAGGGAAGCTTTTAGGTCTGATTAAACGGGTAAAAACTCGATTGACTCATTTGTAAATTAAAGATGAAGAAAATTGTTCTTTCTAATTAAAAAAAAAGGTGCTTATTTTGAATAAATCGAGCACTCTTTTATATTAAATTAAATTTAAATCATTTTTTAACAGTAAAAAATAGGAATATTTTCACTTTTTCTCCTAAGGAGGCCCAAATCATGACACCACCACCGCATATTTCAAGATTTTATGAATCCTTTATTCATTTTTTTGGTTGAATTTCACAATTTCTAAATAAAATTACATTAAATATGCATTTAAAATCTCAGTGAATGGCTCTAAAAGCATCTGAGGCAGATGCTTCCCAAAACAAAAACAAATATCCGGAGACAATAAGGACTCAACCACATCTGCTGGTTGTGATCAATATCCTCACAACCTCCCACGGGGGGTGGGGGGGCAGGAAACACATGAGAGAATGAAAGGAAAAAAAAACAGATGGTTCAATTTCAGTTTGGGAAATTCCTTTCCTGCTGCTTTCTGAGAACAAGAACTCATAAATGCGTCTTTAATGTTTTCATATTACCCATCAGGCTCTCAAATCATCTCAACACCTGTTTTGATTTTTTTTAATCTTTAAAGAATAATATTCAAAGATTGATCATTTTGATCATTTTTAGCAACACATGTTTTGACTGGAAAACAAATTAAGTTTTATTTGCAGAACAGAAACTTTCTCACTTCAATTCTATTTTTTCTCCCCCAAAAAAGAAATGTATTTTTAAATTGTCTTGAGTTTGATGTAAATTTAAATATAAATATGGATCTTTTGTAGCTTTTGTGATGTTCTAATCAAAATTTCACTTTATTTTCAAACAAAATGACTTAGAAACTGATTGTTTTTGGCGAATTTGCTCCAAAATTCACATTTATTTTTTAGTGGTGGGAGAACAAATGTGTTAGTTCTCGATTTTAAGGCTGTTTGCACCATTATTACCTATTTAAAGTTTTTATAAATATATATATATATATGTATATATATATTGTCTCAGCAAAAAGAACAGAAAAAGAAGTGTATCCTAAATACTGGTACATAAAATAAATCAGTCTCAAAGGAATTTGTAAAAACACCCAAAAGTACATCTGAATGTTCAATTAAAGCTTTTCTTTATTTCATGTATTTATTTAATTTTGCAAATCAACACTTTAATCAATAATACTGTCTTTTTTTCTTGTTTGTCTGTAATTGGTTATAAAAAACATTTTTTTCTACATTTTTAAAACTTAACAAGTCTATAAAACTGTTTTTAGATAGACTTTCATGTATATCTAAGTTGTATTTTTTTACATTTTTGGTCAATTGAATCATATCTTAACTTTGCTTGTCTTTTAAAGTGCTAAAAACAGTAAATAAATTGATTTTTTTGTCCCTCATTAGTCAAGTAACTTGTACTTTATTTAAAATACTGCTATTTATCTTATACATTTTAAATTGTAATTTCCCTAAAACACTTTTAATACACTTTAAACAATAATACTGTCCTTTTTTAAGCTTGTTTTATCTGTTTGTAGTTCTAAAAACTTTTTTCTACATTTTTATTATTTAATGTGTCTATAAAACTGTTTTAAAATAAACTTTCTTATATATCTAAGTTGTCATTTTAACATTTTTAGTCAAAGAGAATCATGTTTTAACTGTGGTTGTCTTTTAAAGACTTAAAATAGACTTTAAATAAATTGATTTTTTCCTCATTTGTTCACCAACTTTTATTTCATTTAAGATACTGCTATTTATCTTTTACATTTTAATTCAAAATATCCCTAATGCAGTTTAAGCAACAATACCGTCCTCTTATTTTCAATCTTGTCTGTTTTTAGGTGTAAAAAAACATTTTTTTTTTACATTTTTATCAATTAATAAATCTATAAACTGTTTTAAAATAGACTTTATCATACATATAAGTTGTATTTTTAACATTTTTGGTCAAAAGGCATCATGTTATAACTATGCTTGTCTTTTAAAGTGTTATAAATTGTAAATAAATGAATTTTTTGTCTCTCATTTGTAAACCAAATTTTATTTTATTTCAAATTTAACTTATGTATTTTAATTTAAAATTTCCCTAAAATATTTTTTAATTCTTAATAATCCACTTGTATTGAATAATCTGTTAATTCCGTCCTGATTTCATCAGGTCCGCGTCATCACTGAGCTCCGTGTGACCTTTCACCCACCTGGCTGCTGTCCAGCCTTTTGGACGGCAGAGGGCGCTCGAGGCGCGTCTAACCTGCTCGCCGCAGCATCATCCCTCCAACCATCTGATTTCTCTAATTGCTTCCTTCCTGCAGTTAATTGGTGTCAACCGGTTCAGCACACAAGCGAAATTCATTCCGTGGAAATCGGGAGATTCCCCGACACCTTTTAAATTGTCTGTGCGTGAAGAAATCACGCAAAACTGCAGATTTTTTTTTTGTTTTTAACTGTTGCTCGTATTTCAGCTTCAGAGCTGCAATCGAGGTAAGCTTCTGCACCTGTGAGAGAGCCTTCTATGATGATGAAGCACATCTGTTAAAGTTGGAGAATTAAATAAAAATGTTTATTTATTTATAATAAATTTAATTAAATGGCTGTTGCATATCAGTATTGCATGGGGTCTATTTGACGGGTGCAGTTTTCATGAGTCAGCTTCAGTGGATTAGGCGGGGTTTGGTAAAATAGTGCCCGTTTGAGTTACTTAATATTTACTCACAAAAAAATTATGTACATTTGCAAATTGTGAAGCAATAAATTAAATATGTTTAAATTACAAAATGTTAAAAAAATAGTTTAATAGGACTGGTTTATCTTAACTTGTTTTGCATATTTTTCAAATCTTTTTTTCTTATAAAATAGTTCAAAAACAGCATTTTAAATATAAATTATTTGGCTAAAAGTTATCAAACCTTAAAACCTTTTCGTTTTTATATGAAGTTTTTATTTTATATGCATACATTGTTAATATAAGAGTTGGAAAATATTTTATTTGTCGTTTATGGGAGACTCTTAGGGTTCATCTCCAGTTCTAGTTTGTTTTAAAGCTACTATCAGATTTTCTGTTACCTAGAATGGCCCCTCCCCCTTCTCTAGATCCCAAATTATTGTTGTTATAAAAGTATAAAAAATATTCTAAATTATATACTTGACTAAGAAATATATATTCAAGTGAGACTAAATTGGAAAAAAACTGATAAATTTATCAGGAAAAGCTCCTCGAGCCAGACGAATATTCCCGGCAAAAAGCGGAGCGGAAGGAAATGGGCGGTGATGCGGTCGTATATATTTTCGGCGCGCGGCCGCTCAGCTGTGAGTCTCACGTTGCTGATGACAGAGAGCGCGTCGCCCCCGCCGGGTCGCTGCTGCAGCGAAGCTCCACACGACGGATTTTAGTGCTCGCGCACGGGAATATTCCGCATTTTTAGCGACATTTTTTGCAAAGACATTTAGGAGAAAAAAGAAGGTAAGGGAGGGGCGGGTTTCAGCACCTTCCCACGCCAATTTAGCGCAGAGTCTGGAACTTCTTTCCGCGGCCGCTCCGGCTCGGGCGGGCGCCGGTGCATGCAGGCGGGGGTCGGTTCTGTGGAGGGACCATGCTGTGAAACCCTCTCCAAGAAGCTCCACTAATCCGTTCTCTCCTCCAACCAGATCTCTCGGCGTAGGGACACCATGCCGCTGAATTCGAGTTTGGCGAGTAAAAATTATGACTACGACTACGACTCCCTCCAGCCCTATTTCTACTGCGATAACGAGGAGGAGGATTTCTACCCGCAGCAGCCTCAGCCTCCGGCACCGAGCGAAGACATCTGGAAAAAATTTGAACTGCTGCCGACCCCTCCCCTCTCGCCGAGCCGCCGGCCGTCCCTGTCCAGCCTCTTCCCCTCCACGGCGGATCAGCTGGAGATGGTGACGGAGTTCCTCGGCGACGACGTGGTCAACCAGAGCATCATCTGCGACTCCGACTACTCGCAGACCTTCCTCAAGTCCATCATCATCCAGGACTGCATGTGGAGCGGCTTCTCCGCCACGGCCAAGCTGAAGAAGGTGGTCTCCGAGCGGCTGGCGTCGCTGCACGCCGCGCGGAAGGACACACCGGCGGCGGAGGAGGAGTGCGCCGACCCCGCCGGGAGTGGCGCGGCGTGGAAGCTCAACAGCAGCTACCTGCAGGATCTGAACACGTCCGCGGCGGAGTGCATCGACCCGTCCGTGGTGTTCCCGTACCCGGTGGCGGAGACGCCCAAGCAGGGTCCGGGGACGCCCCCCGGGAAGGACCTGGGGCTGGACACGCCGCCCAACAGCGGCAGCAGCAGCAGCTGTAGTGACTCAGGTGAGCCGAGCATGCTTCATCCTGCAGACACACCCCTCTGAGGCTGCAGCCCTCCTGGAACACTATTTGGCAGGAAATGTTGTCATTTAGATCATTTTTTCTTTTATTTAGCAAAAAATGATCTTTTATTTTGCAAAATATTTGATCATTTTGTCCTGTTTTGCAGAAGATGATGATGATGAGGATGAAGAGGAGGAGGAGGAAGAAGAAGAGGATGAGGACCAGGAGGAAGAGGAGATTGATGTGGTGACGGTGGAGAAGAGGCAGGCTGTGAAACGCTGTGAACCCAGCCCGCTGGAGACCAGGCATCACAGCCCACTGGTGCTGAAGCGCTGCCACGTCTCCACCCATCAGCATAATTATGCCGCCCATCCATCCATGAGGCACGAGCAGCGGGCTGTCAAAAGGCTGAAGCTGGAGAGCAGCAGTGGAGGAGGAGGAAGCAGCAGCAGCAGTCACGGAAGGGTCCTCAAACAAATCAGCAGCAACCGCAAGTGTTCGAGTCCCAGGACGTCTGACACCGAGGACTATGACAAAAGGAGGACTCATAACGTTCTGGAGCGCCAGAGGAGGAACGAGCTCAAGTTGAGCTTCTTCGCGCTGCGAGACGAGATCCCGGAGGTGGCCAACAACGAGAAGGCGGCCAAGGTGGTGATCCTGAAGAAGGCGACGGAGTGCATCTACAGCATGCAGTCGGACGAACAGAGACTCATCTCATTCAAGGAGCAACTGAGGAGGAAAAGTGAACTTTTGAAGCAGAGACTGGCACAGCTGCAGGCCTCTCGAGCTTAAATTGAAACCAGACTTTTTTTTTTTTTTTTCTTTAATAAAAGTTCAAGACTTGATGTACAGTTGTTGCATGCAAATGCAAAAAAATGGTTTGTCTGGAATCTCATTTGATTTCAATGTTTAAAACTGCCTCAGCTGAAGTTATGGGTGGATGAAAATATTTAAAATTTTATTTTTATTAATAAAATGTTGAAAATGGAGCCATCCTGTTCGGAAGTTCCAAATAAAATATAAATTTTTACGTTTTTTGTATATAATTAATATTTCCTAAGAAAATGTATTTTTGGAACTCAATTGTCTGGATGTTCAGACTCACTGTTTGGCTTTTTCATTATGTTCATAGGTTCTTTTTGAAATATAAAATGTTTTCTTGAAGATGCGTCCTGATTCTTCTCTATTCTATCACACAAAGTAACATTTAAGCTAAATATTTACATTAAACAGTCCAAGAATGGACTATCTACGTATTTAGTTGTAGTTTAAGTGTACGAATGATATAATTTGGCACTTTTTGTTGTCATTTTTGCACAATTCACACCTTTATAGGTCAAAAATGTGCACAAAATGTTACTTCTCAGCAAACCTACAAGGGTTAGATACTTAAAAAGAGAAAATTGGTTAAATAAAAGTTAAGTTTGATTTTTTTAAGGTTCTAAAGTGGAGTTATGAAGCATCTACACGTTTTGCATTCATAAAATTATGTTATTTACCTTAAAAAGTATTTAAATCAGTTTCTAATTAAAATCTAATCAATTTTAGAGTATATAACCATTAAAACATATTGCTAGGAGTTTCAAATATAGCAAAAACTAGACGTTTATTTGTGTTGTGACTGGTTTTCCTGTCTTCCCGTGACGTCACGCGTTGTTTCCCTAACTCCCCCCTGAGCGCGTGGTCCCGGGCGCGAGCCGAGAGCCGCGCGACTGATCACCACGGAATATAAACACAAAGAAGCCGCATCAGGAGCTCCACACCGGACCCGGTAAGGACGCTACAGCTGCCGCGATTCAAGATAAAAAGAAAATATAATAATTCCACCTTAAGAGAGAACACAAACAGGTTTGTTTACTCAAACAGGTAAATCGGTGTGCTTATTGTTGGGTGAGAAAACGTCACTATGGTGGTGAATGTGGGGATAAATGTGTGGTAAATCAGTGTAAAGGCGGTGTGGAGGCTGAGTCTTCACCAGGAGGACGCGGTTTTTGTTCTCGCCTTCATTCTCCATTGTCTCTCCAACTCCTGCTGAATGCTGCAGCAGCTTGGAGGTGTGGTTGTGGAGCACGTGCTGCTTGTCTGCTTTCCACTCATCAGTCTGATCAGATGCTTTCTGCTGGGGTTGCATCTTTTTGGCCAAAAGCGTGGTCCTGAACCTGTCATATCATTCAGTATATGGTTTTAAATTTACAACTTGAAGACCATAATAAGTTTATGAGCTACTGCATCATAAACTGTATTTGCAAATCAAAAGATAAAGTGTCATCGAATCGAGTTTTAAATAAATATTAAACAAGCGGCATACATTATTGCAAACATTTTGAGTAAAGATGACAATTAATAATTATTCTTTACAGTTTTTCACGATTCCAAAGATCCAGAACATGCAAAAGGACAAATTAGTTTTGTAATGCGTCAATGGGATTTAATGACTTCTTAAAGAGCCACTCTAATTAAAAAAAACATGTTTACGTGGCTTTAAAATAGTTAATCTTAAAACTGTATCTGAGTATGTCTTTATTTATTGTTGTGAATCAGATACGGCAAGCCACAAGCTCCTTTCTCCGCTCCATTTTGATGGATTTCTAGACGACTAGATCCACGTACTTCTGCGTTTTCCTCGCCCAAGCTGGAATCTAGCTCAAAACTGTCCTAAATGCTCGCTATTTTTGTGATTTTAAAAATAATTTATTTGTGTTTAGATCATATAAAAATACAGTGAAAACACGTAGAAACATAAATGTGATTTTAAATAGTTAAAACATTTAAAGAGAGTGAGCTTCCGTTTTGTTGCATCATTGGGGTTGTAAGGCTGTAAGCTAGCAGGAGGTAGTGTAACCAGATGGCTGATGGGAAATGGAGGCAGACTTATTCTGCACCAACAGTCTCATGATGCAGTCACACCAGATTCAGATTTGCCCATCAAGTTTCAATGTTAAGTCAATGTACAGATCTGTGGTCCAATTTCGGCAACCAATCAGGGACTCAGATTTGGCCATGTGGCGTTTTCAGTGACTCGCTGCTCAATGCGAGGATTTTCGTCCTAAACTTCCATCCATTTTCCATGGGGTGACTGTCCCGGTTACTGTCCGGCAAAGGCAGGTCGCCAGACTGTCACGGAGCCCATGGAGCTGGAGCGATCGTGGCTGCTATGCTAGGCAGCCGCCCAGGAGCCAACATAGTGGTCGCCACCACACAGGGTCAGGCAGGGCTTAGTTAACTAATAGGCCAAAACATGTTCCACTAGTGAACTAGTTGTGCTTTTGGTATTACTAGTTGGGCTTAAACCAGCCTGATATCAAGGATATCTATTAAATATTGAATCTGCTTGCCATAGCCCTGAGTGGCGCTTCTGTAGAACTCTCAAAAACATGCAAACCCCAAGCTACTCGCTCAACATCATCCATGTTTTCCACGATGTGGCAACAAATGAAGTCCAGAACAACTGGTGGTTACTCTGCAGCCGGGGCGTCAAGGCATAAAGCTGTAAATTTGACCATTTCCGGTGTGAATGCAGCATCAGAGGGAAATTTCAAATGAGCTACTGCCGCTCTGCAGAAACTATGTCCTAGAAAATAGTTTTGATTTTTCCTTAAAACTGCGTAATCGTAAGTAAAAGACCATTGGGAACGCTTTGAAAATAAATCAAAAGATGACCAGAGTCGGTCTTTAAGGTCTTTTTTGGCTGCCCTTGACCAAAAAATCAGGATAATGATCAAAGTAACTGAAAACAAAATACTTTAGAACTAATCTTGTTGTTTCTGTTGACATATTATGAACATTGTGCCTAATAATTGAAACGTTTCTACTCTTATACTTACTTATAGTACATGTGTGGTCCATTACATTGTTTGATCTATTCACCCAACAGTTTAAGCTTCTTAACTTGTTCAATCGACTGATTCTGTTGCAGGATTTGATACTTTTGGTCTTCCCTGAAAGACCAAACTTGGTCACTTAGTTGACATTTTTTCTACCGTCCTGCTGTAGGTTATTACTGACCAGAACAAGGCTAGAATAGGAGACTGATACAGTTGCATAGTTTTTCATAAGCAGCTCTAATAAAACTTTGAGTAGTTTCCACTGTAAGTTAGTGTTAATAAATATTAAAAAAGCAAAAGATAATGTTGAAATTAAAATGGTTAATCTGTGACAGATCTCTGTACCTCCACCTAGATTTCCCCAAAAGGGTTTTATTTTATGGTTGAGAATAACCGTCACATTAAACCACATTTCAGTGGTTCATATTTCAACAGATACAAAGACTTGCATCACGCAACGGGCACATTTTTAACCCTTTCAGAGGAACTGGCATCCTTCTACCTGTTATTTATTTTTATTTTTTTACCAGTTTGCAGTAAATGTTTATTTTTGTTATGTTTAATCAATTTTTAATTCTAATTTGGCCACTTCAGAGGCAGAAGACCTTAGTAAGTTATTGCATTAGACTTGACAGACAGTTATCAATACCCAACTTAGACTATGGGCATAAATCTCAAAATGACACCGCGCGGTGACCTAAATGCAAGTTTTTCCGCTATTTCGGGAGGTGGTGGCCTTTGGAATCGGGAGGCGGCAGTCGCAGTTTTACACATCAGCTGAGGTTTTAAGAAAAATTTCACTGTGACTTTTAGAATTTTTCTCTAAAAGTTGACATCAGTCAGTGGCTGCCCAGATATATCTTTACGTTGCGCGGTAGCTGTCCAGTGACAGGATGACGCCATTATGACATCGGGTGACAGCTGGGTGGCTGGGCGGATCGCCAGTCCTGATTGGATGATGTGTAAAAGTCAGAATTTCTTCACTTCACACTATATAGTGCATTTGTCACTTTGTAGAACTGTCCTAACCTACCATTCCAAAATCAATTGCCCTAGAAATTTCCCAGAAGTTTGCAAAAAACCAGTAAGCATCCATGCTCCTTACATTGAGAAATATAGACCACAATGCATTGCATTTGAACAATTTTTGAGAGAAAAATGTTTTTAATGGTAATTATTTAATAAACCTTCAACATTTTTTATCATCAGAACACCATAGAATCATACATAGACCTAAAATGTTTGTATTGATTAGATGTTCAGACATAGCCAATGTCTCTGGACGTTGGCAGTCTATATCAGGTACCACCGGCTGCCAACCGCTCGGTAGCCCGGGTTATATGAAAAGGAGGGCTATCTGCACGGCTTTAGGGTATCCCGACTGCTGCTTTCTGCATTCATGACTACACAAACACTTCAAGATTCTGCCTATGCCTTCTCATCACACGATGGCTGTAGTATTTCTTACCGTTGCATTACCTGGCGTAGCAATCAGTGATACATTTTGGCGTACGTTTTAAGAAAACATTGTGGATATTAAAGATTACCCGCAGTCATCAGCGAGAAACAACCAAAAACTTGTCGATGGGATGACGATTCTGGTTAAAGTTTTTTGTGTCTACGGTCTACAGTGTCCTGAAGGAAGTGATGTAATTACATGGTGAGAAGTAGTACTCATTTGTTCTATCCCTTGTGTACAAATATGCAAAAACCTTAGCTGTGGTTACTCCAACAGACAGTTTGGGGAACGCCATGGCATTGGCAACATGACCAACCCGTCCTGATGTGCACTAATACTCCACCTCTAGTCCCTTGCAAAGTGTTCAGTGACAGAAGCAGATAATTCGCAGAGTCCAGATCCGTTATTTCCGGGAAAGCAGATGATTCTAGCGTAAATTGGTCTTCCTTTAGACAGTTAGGATCCATACAGTCAATGTATCGTAATATTTGTTGATAAATTACACAATCTTTGGACTGTAACTGCCATTGATATTTGCTAACAAAATAGGTCCACATCATGATAGAACCACCTCTGTGCTTCATTGTGGATGGGATTTCCCCCTAACTTGCCCTACATTCTCAGCCTTCATTTTCTTCGCCGTCAACTCCAAAGTGCTCTAATGCAGTCTGTAGATGACGTGAGTTTAGTTTTATCTGTTCCTGGCATCAACCTGCACATGCATTATGTTATCTAAAGAGGCTTGAAGCTTCATTGTGTGTTTGATTAGTGCTAAGCTACATGAAAAGAGCTCAGTAAACAATTATCTCTTGTATTTCTTTAAATCAGTTTTTATCATCCAACGGAAATGTTTGATAAATGCATTGTTTGTTTTTTTAGCTCCAAATCCTTCTTTTATCTGCTTCTCAAACACTCTCTTTGTGTTTAAAACTCTTTCTTTCTATACGATTAAAAAAAAACGATGTATCTTCTGATTGGAAATCTTCTGTTTCCGTATTCTGGAAACAACTGTTGCACCGGAAATGGATTACAGCCTCTCGTATTGTGCGGTGGACTTGGTCGTTTGTCTTCCAGATGGCCGTGAAAGTGCGTTAAACAAGCTTCTGTTTTTCTATAACACCAAGGACAAAAGCAGACTGAGCCGTTCGGCTCCGGACTCGTTCTAAACGGATAAGAGGGAAAACGATGACACAAACCAATTAGACAGAGATGAGCTAATATGACTGTCTTTTAATCTAAATATGTGATAGAAAAAAAAACATCCTTTGTTTTAATGAAAATCAGCTTTAAACACATTTAAAGCCTTAGTCGTATGCATCCAAATGGAAGTTGAACCCTACAGGTGCAGCATTCCTGTAGATAAAAATGTGCATAACATTTTCACTCCGTGGGTTCACTGAACGGTCTACGACTTTGATATTTCCTGTTGGTTACCTGCATGTTCCAAACTGCCAATCCTTGCATCAAAACTGGAGCCTGTTTGTCCATCCATCCATCCATCCATCCATCCATCCATCCATCCATTCATCCATCCATCCATCACATGACCACATAGATAAACTATCACCCATAAGCCTCATTTCCACTGAGCAGTCCGGTACGGTCCGGTATTTTGAGCGTTTCCATTGTTAAATTGACCCATTAAACAGTTTTGACCCGTACGTCTTGAGGCCCCCCAACTGGACGGTTGGGGCAGAGCTGCTGTTTCCACCTACTGATTGGAAGAAAATGATGACGTCATTAGAAAGCATCAATATAGCGCTAAGCTAGCGTTTACGGCGGTATGCTTCTTAGCTGCCTGCAATTTTCTGTCATACCGGACCGCTCCGTGGAAATGAGGCTCTACAATTATAGGACCAGTTTATGGCAATCTATTAACCAATGAAAGATCTTTTTTTTATATAAGGGAGAAAGCCAGACAAGCCAGACTTTGCATGAGCAAAGAGGGGAAAAAAAGACAGAATTCAGTTTTTATATTTATTTACATTTATGTTTATTTAAAATAGCTTATTTTTACAATAAATATGTATATTTTTTACATCAGATAGTGTGAACTAAAGCTGTCATATTGATTTAAACTACTGTGGAACTAAAGACGGTCCAAACGGGACACGCCAAACATGAAACATCTCATCAAACACCAACTGAAAGAAAACAAGAGTATGTATACTGAACACATAATCCCAGCGAGGTTTAAGTCCAACTCCAACCATAATGTTATATACGGTAAAATCCTTCCCAGTGGTCTTTTAATTAGGATTATGCCGTTTTTAACCAAAAATGTGAGACATAGTTTCTGCAGAGCGGCAGGAGTTCATCCGAAATTCACCTGGCTGTTGGGGCAGAACTAAATCTTTGATATCCCATCATTCCGTTGTTTATTCACTCTTCCGCTAGCTTACAACCACTAACAACCTGCTAACATCAGCAGAGCAGTAAAAACGACGAGCAATATTGGAGCCGTCCAGCTTGAGCCAGATTTTAAATATATGTGTATGTGATGCATCGTGAAAGAACCATTTTCATTTTACATTGTGTCATTTTCATCAATCAGGTTTGAGTGGTCGGAATTTCTCAAATGAGGATCAACCACTGTGAATATTTTTTAAATTAGGTGTTTATGAACTGTCGAAACACATCTTCACGAAAAGAACGTTTGCTGCTAAAATCGCAATCTTATTAAAATAAATAACTACGCTTATCACCCAAACATCCCAGCAGCTTGATGTGTTACTGCAGTGTCATTCAGCTCTTGTGGCGTTTGGCGCTAACTTTTGAATCTGCTCTCGTTCCGCTTATGATTCAGCTCTGTGACCACCGAGGGAGTCACAGGGTCCGATTGGAGGAATATGCCGTTACAGAGCCAGTCATCTCGCACAGCGCAGCCAAGTGCAGTGCAGACACATCAAAGCAGCAGCGAAGCGGCTGTGTGAAGGCCAAGGGGTGTTGCACCTTTCACACCGAGACGTTTCAAAGAGTTTCAGTGAGACACTGGAGTTTTGCAGCATATATGGAAAATTACATGAAAAGAAAATGCAAATAAAAAATGAAACTTAAAAGACCCACTCTGATGAAAATGGTGTTTTTAACATGTTCTCTTCATTTTATGAAATTGCCAAATCTTTCTGCACTAACCCCCCCCAAAAAAACAAAAAAAAAATTCTTGTACCTGTTTTTTCAGTGCTCACAAAACGCTTTAATGTACTGCACGATCATGTAACTTCTTCAGATGAAACGTAGCTCTGTTAGAACGTTTAAAACCTGTTCAAAAGAACCTTAGCGTGCGCTAACGGGGCCCTTCGTCTGTGTTGAGACGTTTTACAAAAGGGAATCTCAGACTGCTTCTTCCTGACACGGAAAATTACATTTGAAAAAATGTAGAAACACTCGGCTGTGGAGTAACTGAAACACAACTAAGAGCTCATAGAGATAAAGACAGTGATAATCGGACGTGTCTGTCATGCTAGTTAGCATTAGCCCAAACGAAAAGGGACAACGGTATTCGCACATAATTATCTAGATACTGCAGTTAGATCCGGGTTAATGCACCAAATTGATCCTGATGCTCTCTAGCTGCGAGACAGCTAACGGGACTTCATTAAATTCTGCAACCACTAACAGCATTTAGCTTTAGATTTGCATAAAATACGTGAAACAATGCAGGAATCTTCATCTTGCCTGCACCTATCACGTGTCGCCGACTTGAATTTCTATCAGCTTCTGAGCTGGTCGCATGTAAATACGTGCAAATATCATCAACCTTAGCAAGTTATCTTCAAAGTTTGCTATGTAGGACGACAAATACAATTTAAATCCTTTTTGGAAATACAAATAACGTTTGCTGTCATGCAAAAACAAAAACTCAATACTTTCATTGAAATTTAAACTTCTGTGCTTCAGAACTAGGGGTGTAAGAAAATATTGATTCAGGGAAACATCGCGATATTTTTTTTGGCAATTCTTGTATCAATTTAAAATTTAATTAATTCTTTAAATAAAAATGTAGTTCAGTCGAATTTATGTTTTAAATATTTCCTAAGTTACCAAAAGAAAATCATGTATTTTACAATTTTACTTTTGTGAAAAAAAATATTAATATTCAGATCAGTTTTGTCAGGTAATGTCTTGGGATATATTGGGATACTTATCGTGTATCATGATATGAACATAGTGACATATCGATACATGTATCGTCGTACCGTTAAACATGCATCGCGATATTGCGATACACACATTACGACATTGTGATACACATATTGCGATACATGCACAAACATACAGATGTGTGTGTATCATGATACACGCATTGTGATAAGTATTGTATCACCTCTTGCCAATACACACCCACATAAGGAAATACATTTCGACCACAAGTGGACGCGAATCACCCTACCGGCGGAGGCATAGCCAGCTCTATGTCCCTATGGTTCTTCTTTAAAAAACACTTCTGGACACCTCTACAGCTTCCAACATCCCTACAGGTTCAGAGTAGATCTCTAAATGAAACTGTCTTGTGCAGAATTTATTTCAAAACCAGTTGGAGAACTTCCTCAGGAAGCTGCTTCCATCTGTGAAGCTAGGAGCAGTTTCACTCCGTTTGGTTCTGACTCAGATCTACCAGCTCACTGTTTCCTGTTGATGGTGAACCTCATCTTGATTTGACAGGTATTTTGGTCCCTCATCATCAACTGATGCACACACCAGCAGTAGTGCTTTTAAAGCAGATTCTACTGTATATGTGACAGGTAGATAGTGTAGTTTAAGCTAACAGTTTGATTGGAAGAGCAGACAGACGACTGTGACAGCAGTCCCACCTGCAGGAGATCCAAATCTCCTAGACATGAGACCTCTGAGTCTATTTGATTTAAACGGACAAAAGCTGATTTGTGAGCACTAAATCTTCTGAATCTGTTACCACACAATGGTTTCTCACGTAACTTTTGGTCTCAATTCCTCCAGAAATCCGCTCTTCAGTTGCCTTTCCTTCTTGTTTCTAAAGGGGGTTGAGGTTGCTTTTCACACGGAGGTTAGTGTAGTCCAGGGGTCTGCAACCTGCAGACTCTCTGGTTAAAAAAAAAAAATGAAGTAAGTTGTAAAGTAAAAAAAAAAAGAAGTTAACTTTATTTGACTCATCTACAGTTTGAGGACAGTGCGTATCACTCTACCAGGCTTCTGACTACAATACCCATAATTCTCCAACAATTAACTAAAGAGCCTGTAGGTTTCACAAAGTCAAACCATTGGGACTGATTGTTGTGATCCAGTAATCAGAATTAATTCTTGATTACTCGTTCTTGAAGACTTGATTCTTGAAAAACAGATTTATTTTTTCTTTTTAACAAATCCAAGGATTTTATTTGCACCTTATGGCTCAAAAATATGTTTAGTGTCACTTAATTATCTCTGATTTAATTTTGTTTTCTCAGATTTATGAATTTACATCTCACTACCTACTACTTCATTTGTTGCATTGAGATGATCCTATGTAACACAATGTCTATCAAAAGTTATAACCTATTTTGTATTTAGAAAAAAATGTTATTTTCTCTTTTTTATGTTACATTTATGCTAAAAAATGAACAAAATCTCATGTAATTTAATCATAATAGCTATAATAACATAAATAAAAATTAGATTCTTAGTTTGGTAAATAGTGAAGTAAGACTTTGTGGCTCCTACTGGGTAAGAAATCGTCACGTATGGCTCTTTAAGTGTTAAAATTTGCAGACCTCCGGATAGTTCCATGGATTCTGTTCCAGTGGGTGGAGAATGCTAATAATTTTCACACCTTCATTTGCTTTGCTTCCAAACACTGCACTCTTTGTGCTCAAACCAAAGACTGAAGCAGACCAAAATATCTGGAAAAAAAGACTGCAGTTCCCACGGCCGCTCCCTTGGGGGCAGTAAACAAGCTCAGAGTATGTATTAAATGAAGCATGAAGAAGAAAACAGGCTAGTCAACCATTCAGAGAAACTTCGAGTAGACTAATAGGTATCAACTTACACAGGACTATGGGGAAATCTGCTGCTCATAAATCAAAACTAGACTTAGATTTTAGTCTTGGTAAGGCGGGAATAAAGATTTTAGCAAAACAGAGTCATCAATATGGAAAAGTGATTTTTATGACTTTCAGAGATCAGTTGGAAAGGAGGACAATAGAATGGATGATAAGGCAGTCCATAGGATTAGATTGGTACACAGTCAATTAAACTACCAGCTTCATATCATCAATCTAGAACTCTAGAACATGTGCTGATGAAGTGTAATAAATACCAAAGACATAGGGATAAATTTCTAAGACAATTGAAACCAAAATAAATAGACAGTATGATAACTAATGAATCATTGTACAGGTATTTGACTGAAATGCTGAGAAAGACAGGGCTAATGGGAAGGATATTGTCTTTGTAGACCATTTTAACTCAAACTCCATCTGGTGGTGGCGGTAACACACCATGACGTTTGACAACCACCAAAAAAACAAGACAAGAAGAAACCTTCTGGATTTTTTTTAGCCCATTGATGACGTGTTCAACACATTCCCATCCCAAAGTCATCACATATTAACGTTTGGTTAAGGATCCCTCTGTGTCACTTTTTAAAGTTTTGGGTGTCGCCAACTCGTCATTTTTTGACTTGCTGGCTGTTTGTAAAATCAAGGGTCAGCAACCCTTGGGACGGGGTACCAGATGCAGTACCAGATGCAGTACCAGATGTAGTACCAGATGCAGTACCAGATGCAGTACCATATGCTGTACCAGATGTAGTACCAGATGTAGTACCAGATGTAGTACCAGATGTAGTACCAGATATAGTACCAGATGCAGTACCAGATGCAGTACCAGATGTAGTACCAGATGTAGTACTAGATGCAGTACCAGATGCAGTACCAGATGCAGTACCAGATGTAGTACCAGATGTAGTACTAGATGCAGTACCAGATGCAGTACCATATGCTGTACCAGATGTAGTACCAGATGTAGTACCAGATATAGTACCAGATGTAGTACTAGATGCAGTACCAGATGC
>NC_050531.1:5791873-5795867 GCF_002922805.2 Oryzias melastigma | reverse complement strand
GGTAACACACCATGACGTTTGACAACCACCAAAAAAACAAGACAAGAAGAAACCTTCTGGATTGTTTTGGTCCATTGATGACGTGTTCAACACATTCCCATCCCAAAGTCATCACATACTAACGTTTGGTTAAGGATCCCTCTGTGTCACTTTTGACGCTTTGGGTGTCGCCAACTCGTCGTTTTTTGACGTTCTCCCTGTTTGTAAAATCAAGAGTCAGCAACCCTTGGGACGGGGTACCAGATGCAGTACCAGATGTAGTACCATATGCAGTACCAGATGTAGTACCATATGCAGTACCAGATGTAGTACCAGATGTAGTACTAGATGTAGTACCAGATGTAGTACCAGATGTAGTACCAGATGTAGTACCATATGTAGTACCATGTGCAGTACCATGTGCAGTACCAGATGTAGTACCAGATGTAGTACCAGATGCAGTACCAGATGTAGTACCATATGCAGTACCAGATGTAGTACCATATGCAGTACCAGATGTAGTACCAGATGTAGTACTAGGTGCAGTACCATATGCAGTACCATATGCAGTACCAGATGTAGTACCATATGCAGTACCAGATGTAGTACCATATGCAGTACCAGATGTAGTACCAGATGCAGTACCAGATGCAGTACCAGATGTAGTACCATATGCAGTACCAGATGTAGTACCAGATGTAGTACCATATGCAGTACCAGATGCAGTACCAGATGTAGTACTAGATGTAGTACCATATGCAGTACCATATGCAGTACCAGATGTAGTACCAGATGTAGTACCAGATGTAGTACTAGATGCAGTACCAGATGTAGTACCAGATGTAGTACCAGATGTAGTACTAGATGTAGTACCAGATGCAGTACCATATGCAGTACCAGATGTAGTACCAGATGTAGTACCAGATGTAGTACTAGATGCAGTACCATATGCAGTACCAGATGTAGTACCAGATGCAGTACCAGATGCAGTACCAGATGCAGTACCAGATGCAGTACCATATGCAGTACCATATGCAGTACCAGATGCAGTACCAGATGCAGTACCAGATGTAGTACCAGATGCAGTACCAGCCTAGAGGTTGGGGACCCGTGACTTAATTGGAACAGCTAGGTCGTTGAAAAACGAGGACTCAAAACGTCAAGAACTGACGCGGAGGCGTCCTTAACCAAATGTCAACACGTGATGACTAGAGAGTGAGAGTATGTCGGTACTTTCAGCGGAGCGAACATTTGTAGCCCAATGCTGGCGGCACACAAACGTCCACATTGGTGGTCGCCTGATTGTATTGCTGGAACCGCTCTGTGGCGCCGATCTCTCGCTGCCACATTCACACTGACGGGTTGGATTCCCACCAGGGTTCGTTTCCTCATAATTTTTTTTATTTTTTGCCAAATGTGAACACTCGCCCAAACTCTGGTGCGGACCAAAGTAACCCTGGTCTTCCTGAGAACGACGGCCTTTTGAGGATTGAAGTAAAAGACAAAAAGTGGATAAACATATCAGTGTCGCCACTTCTTCTTATATGTGATGATTAGCGGGACTCGCCGGTTTCCTTCTTTATGCTATTTTTAACAGCTTAGTCAGCCCTGAAATCAGTTTGGCGCTGCGTGATTTTCCGAGCAGTTTGATCGGCTTTCGTCTTTGCTTCGCCTCTGGGAGTGCGCTGTGTGTGAAAGCATTTTATGACCAACATAAAAGTGGGAAGCAGATGTCTTTATGTGAAGAAGACAGAACTTTCTGTTCCTCAATTAGACGAAGGAATTTGTATTTTCTTTATTTCTCATATCTGATCCGATCTCAGCCCGTTTCATAAACTGGGGTCCCCCTTTCCTGACGGGAACAGTGTAAAGGGCAGCGTGGAGATCCATGTGATTTCCAGACAGTCTGTTCTGTGAGCCAAACTCTTTGTCACGATGATCAGTAACACAGTAAAGCAGGAATACATGAAGGTCTGCTCTTATGTAATCTGTGTTTTTCCAACTTGGATTCTGGAAGCATCTGATACTCCTTAAAGCTCGAGTTCTCTGCCAGTTTCAGCTTTTCTCCCATTTTATTGGCATCAGGTTTTTTTCTTGGTAAACAGAGGGTTTTTCTTTGGAAGTTATGTGGATCCTGGATTTGTGTTGTCAGTGTGTTTTCATAAGGAGTGACAAAGCTCTGTTCGGCTGCCAGCTTAATGCCTGTGTGGTGTTTTCAGAGAGTCACTGCATGAGTGGTGAAGTATGCTGCATAGCTCAGTGCTGTTCTGTGTGTTTAGTGCTGCTTCAAAACCAAAGTTATCTCACAGATCATTATAAATACAAAAAAACTGTATCAAATCATTTTTTTAAAGAATTTCCATACGTCCTGTTATTTCTAAACTCACTTAAACTTGGAGTCATGGGGTTGCTGGAGCCTATTTTAGCCTCTGTTTGGAGAGGGAGGGGCACAGGTACAAGTTCTCACAGAAACATTTACTTTTACTTATTCAGAATTATTGCAACATGTTTATAAGTTATATTTCTAAAATAATGGACCTCAGAAACCAATATACAATAAGCTTAAGGTTTTAAAACAAAGTGGATTTAAAGCAATTTCAGTGCAAAAACGAAAAGTCTTCTGAAAGATCTAGGATTCTCCTGGAAAAACAACATTTTTTTCCCAAAATGTTCTTTTAAAAAAAAGCAAAAAAAAACAATTATTTGCAATAATACTTTGAATTATGGTTCAAAAAACCTCCATAGTTTTCACTTCAAATCACTGACATTTGATATCTCTCATTTCCACACATCTCTGCTGCTTTAGGATCACAAACGTTTTTGCGCTGGTGCGTTCACGGTCTGTTTGACAAAAGCAGTTATCAAATCGTTCAGTACCTGTTGTTATATTTTTACACAACTATCCGTCAACACTTGCTGGATTTCCATTGAATTTGTCTAATTGAAACACGACAATTTAAAAAATTTTCCACTTGAAGAGATAGAGAAGTGTCTACTGTGCCATTTCTCCTCTATCATTTTTTATTTGTTTATTCTTATTGCTTAACTTTAGTGCAAAAATGATTTTCTACTAAGAAATTTGAAACATTTATGGATTAAAAAAAAAAATCTAATTTGTTACGATTCAGTTACTTGAAAAAATGAAGTCAAAGAAAAGTAAGTAATGACATTTTTTGGGATTTTTATTCAAAAAACAATTGAAAATATACTTTATTGTGGTATATCGTGATATATATCGTTGTGATATAAAATAATTAAAACCGTGATATTCAATTCAATTAAAATCTGTTACTCTCAAAAGAAATCCCTAAATTTAGCTTATAGTTAATTATTTCTCCAAATCTGTTAAATCAATCAGCTGTAATGAACGTTTAATTTAATGGATTCTGATCTTTTAAAGTGTTCAAGGTTTGTTTTCCATTACTGGGTTTAAAAAAAAACTGAGAAACAGATGTGAGGCTGAAAAGTGTTCACACATACAGGGATTCATTTGAAACCCAGCTGTGAACATACATGCTTGTATCCACTGGGGATCAGATTACCTTGTATGCATGACAATGTCTGGTTTGAACAGCCCTCCCTGTCATAACAGCTGCTGCCAGCTTCATTAGCACTGGAATGCTTTTTGTCAGCCAGACCGTCGCATTTTTGCTGCCTCGTTTACAAACAAAAGTGTTTTACCTTTACTTTTCACTCCTTCCTTAAGGTTAAACCAGTTTGATGTAATGTTCCACTAACAGTTTACTTTTCAGATAAAGTTTGAGTCTTCAAAGAGAGCGGAGAAGTGCTGCAGGGGGCCTAAAGCAAAGTAGCTGTTACGCAACATCACTGCTCCCCGTGGAGACTGATGTAAGTGTGCTTATAAAATATACATTACTGTAAAGGAAAAAAAGTTCACGACACATTCCAAAATTCAGATTCGGGAAAAAAATCTTTGTCATCATGCGAGCAACGATGCATCGCCCTTTCTAAAGTGTATATTCAGTCTGATCGATGCAGGATTCCAAAGACATTT
>NC_050531.1:5776956-5791485 GCF_002922805.2 Oryzias melastigma | reverse complement strand
CATCACTGCTCCCCGTGGAGACTGATGTAAGTGTGCTTATAAAATATACATTACTGTAAAGGAAAAAAAGTTCACGACACATTCCAAAATTCAGATTCGGGAAAAAAATCTTTGTCATCATGCGAGCAACGATGCATCGCCCTTTCTAAAGTGTATATTCAGTCTGATCGATGCAGGATTCCAAAGACATTTGGAGGATTTAAAACAACTTGGACTCTAGTGAAGTCATGCTGAATCTAGCAGCAATGAGGTCTAAGAAAGTTCAAATAATGATAGTAGAGGTAATCACCTCAAAATAATTTTGACATCGTGCAACTCCTAAAAAAGACATACATCTTCTGAATATAGATATTTTTGGTGGATTTTTCTGTATACTCTACTCTGATAGAGATGAGGGACTTTGCGTTCGTCTGCGTGGGAAACGAGAGTTTAGTCGATCCACATCAGAGTTACAACAAATCCGAATTCTTCCCCTATGGAGAAATAGTGTCCTCAGACTCAGGTTGTGTCCGAATTCGCCCCCTAACTAGTAAAAAACTATGTCGTTTGGGGCTTTATAGTGCTCTGGATTTTAAAGGTTTATCGATTCTCTCTACTTTTCTTTTGTTTTTCCTAACACCGTATGTGACGTCACCGATTTCACAAAGTTTCATACGTTTATTTGTGACTCCACTGTGTTGTGATGGTGAAAATGTAGATGGTTTATTCAAATATTACATTTAAACACATTTTTTTGTTCAAAATTGTGCGACCACAATGCATTGTGGTCTATATTCGCTAATCTAGTGAACATTGATGCACGCTAGTTTTTCCCAAAGACTTCTGAGAAATTTGGAGTGCAATCGGTTTCGGAATTATCGTATTTCTGCAGTATAAGTTGCAGTTTTTTTCATAGTTTAGCCAGGGGTCCGACTTATACTCAGGAGCGCCTTATTTATGTTTTTTTTCTTAGACATAAATAGGTTCATATTTGTGATTTTCCCAGTAAACACCAGTTGTCCTTTAGCGTTTTTTTCCCTCTAACAACCACTAGAGGGTGCTGCATCTGAGTAAAAGTATTTGCTACTGACTGTAGCAGAAGAAGAAGTGTCGTCCAAAACAAACATGGAAGAGAATCTGATCGTTTTCCTCTTAAACATTGATATTTTTCTCATACAGATCTAAAGATTGGCATTCTTGTATTTATTTTTTTAGCTACGCTGGACTTGTTTTGAAATGTTAGACTTCTCTCCCAAAAGTGCGACTTATTTATGGCTTTCTTCTTCTTGATTAGACCTTTTTTTACTCTTACGACTTATACCCTGATGTGACTTAAAATACGGTAGTAGATTCAGACAGTACTAGAAAATGGTGAGCACGCTATATAGCGCACTATGTCTTAAGTCTCTATGGCTACCCTTTAATAAAACAAGTTTGGACACCACTACAACTTCAAATACCCCTACAATTGTAGGGGTAGAGGACTGTTTACCCCTTTAACACCAGAACTGTTACCGGCGACAACAGAATAACGTTCGTTCTTTGAGCTTTCCAACCATTTACATAATTTACGGAATTTCAACGGATTCTGACGTGAAGAAAAGCAGCATCTTCGTTCTGGAACCATTGGATTTACGCTTACTAAGTAATTACTTCAGTACACCGTCGCAAATCTACTTTTCAAAAACCAGATATTCTCAATCCAAAAAAGTTTGTACTGGGTCATTTAGGGAACCATTCAATAAATATAAAACTAAAACATTGTAAATCGAAATAACACAATGTTATGAGCATTATTTTGGCTGCCTTTTCTTCTTCTACGCTCTTTTTTTTCTTATTTATTGTTGGTTTTGGAGGATATCTCCAACAAATCATCAGCCGTTGTAGCAGAATGGTTATAAATGTGAAATTTGTCATCAGTTCTCACCGAACCCACTCAAGTCTGTGGGCGTTTGTGGTCTGGTTCCTCCTACATCCAAACAGGAAATGTTTACCTTTTGTGACATTTTTTCCACTATTTATTCACTTTTAAGTTTTCCTTTAGGAGGCGTTCTCTGTGTGTAATATGGGTGTCACATGAGCTGTGTCAACAACACTCATTGTGTTGATATTTCTCCTTTTAAAAAGAGTATTTTTTTTTGTTTTACATCTTTATGTCAACCAGCTTCCCTCAACATCTTCTATTAGTGTCAATAGGAAGTGACTTCTCTCCACATGTAGACACGACACACAAACCCATCCTGACTGGTTTTACAGCTCCGTATTAAATGAAAGTCAGCATGCTGTTAGTTTTATGTGTGTAATTCACTTAATGGGCTTTATCCCATGACGTTTCTCTCATTTTTTCTCCATTTAAAGCAGTCTCTGGAGTGTGTTTTGGCCGGAGAGGAAACCCGATCCCGAGCTGCTGTCAGTCAGACAAACAGCATTCAAACACACAAACACACAGCAGATGCAGGAGGTTAACTCCTCCACTCCTCAGGTAGTCCGGGTGAGATGAGTCATCCTCGGCATGTTTGATTTTCTCTGTCAGCTGAGTCGAGGCGTGGAGGGAGAGAACAGACACAAACTGTTTAACTGACCTACATTCTGTGTTTATGTGTCCTGCCACTGTGGGAGTGCAGGGGCTGGCGTTTGAAAGGAAACATGCCCACATGTTTAATAAGCCGGCTTCAAAATTCCATTGTGGAGCCGGCGGAGCGGAGGAGGAGCGCCAGGCGGATAGACACCTTCTGTTTGCCCACACAGCAGTGAAAGGTGAAGCCCACGTGCAGCAGAGAGGCTAAACACCATGAGTAATCAGGCTGGAGAGCTGGTGGCTTTCATTCAAAGCCAAGTTTGCAAAGGGCTCTCCGTCTGAGGCAGTGCAGGATCAGTTCCTTCACATGTTCGCTCAAATGTCCGCCTCCTGGGACACATTTTCTGGAAACTTTATAGCACCTACCACAGGGTAGAGTGGAGCTTGAAACAGAAAAAAGAGCAGGGTTGTAAAAAAGGAATGAAGAAGAGGGTTTAAAGCTTTTATTTTCACCCAAATACCAATTTATCTTAATATATTAGATATCGGGATACGTATCGTATCGCGATACATGTCAATATGATACATATCGCGATATATCCCAAGACTGTACCAGACAAATTATTCCCCTTTTTTAAAAGTATGCCTAAGAGAAAAAAATTACTACGTCTTTCATTTAAAAACATTTTGACAAATCTGTGTTTATATGTGATACAGGCTCAATGTGCTGTCAACTAGCGGTCAGAGATTTAAGTAGAAAACAAAAGTAAAATGCTAAAGGATGCTAATAATCCAATAATTTTAAATTAATACAAGTATTACCAAGCAAAATATCACAATATATCGCTGAATTTATTTTTTCCTAGACCTCTGCTTAATATAACTTTTAATGATTTTGGCACAATATATTTTAAATATGACGAGGACAAATATATATAAAACTATAACTTTTTTTTCCTGTCTAATTTTCTAAAAATGGGTCAATTCTTGCAGATGATTTAGTCCCCTCCAAATATATATTTTTTCTGTTATAAAAGCATTTCCAACGCCTGTATCTTTTTTTTAAAGACATATTTCCATTAGATGCTCATTTGATTCTGGTTTGTGGGTGGCCCATTTCCCAGCATTCCTTTGTTTACACTCTCTCCCACAAGCTTTAGCACCTCACAAGCCCAAGCTAACATAACAATTCAATTCTATTTATATAGAAAATTTGCCTCATTGGGCTTCATGCGGGTAATTTTACAAATGCAGAAAATTGGTCAAAAGCTTAAAACTAAACAGACTAAATAAAACTGTTTATCCTATAACATAATAAAATATATGATATGTGTAATGCATCATTAAAAAAATGATACTAGAAAAAAACATTTTCATCAGAGTGGGCTGTAAGCTAGTGGGAGAGCATGTAAACAAAGGGATTATGGGAAATGAAGTCAACTGTCCTATCTACATCTCAGAGGTGAACTTCTAATGAACTACTTTTGCTCCGCATGAACTATATTCTAGAAAACAACACAGATTTTTAAAATATTTTGGCTAAAAATTGTATCATCGTAATAAAAAAAAATAGATAAAATATAATCAAAGTGGGGATGTAAGCTTTAATTTTCCCCCAATTACCATTTGATTTCAAAGTTAGTTTCACTGAATGCATGCACAACTTATTTCATTATTATAATAGATTTTATATTTTTTTATTTATGTTAAAAAATTTGCCCAAAATATCAGATGTGTTATCTTTTTCCTGGAAGTTTTTTACTGCTCTATATATAAGATGTTAGAGATTACTCCTTTGCATTAAAATATCTCAGTGTAAACAACCAAAAAAAAAAAAATTAATAAAGTCTCTGCAGGAAATGACCAATCCTTTTGTGTTACATTTTCCAGACATTTTTAAAAAAAAATCTGTTTTAAATGAGCTTCTGTGTTGTAAAAAAACAGGAAGTCATGAACGCTTGTCTGGCAGACTCAATGCAGGAGTGTTTGGAGTTCTTTCCGCTAATAGTTATGACTAATATGTTATGACTCGTTTTATTTTTTTTCTTTTTACTCTAAATTGTATTTCTCTGGTTCTAGAAATCTGTCCTTAACTGGTCTGTTTTTAGCTGTGTGTAATCTGCTGTCGTTCCATCAAATCAGCATCTGATCGGACAAATCATTTATCTCCTTCAGTCACATCATCAGTGGAAACAAATGACCTTCTCCACGAAATATCAAGTTTGAGTAAGTGGACTAAATTCTAAAATCCATGCATCTCTTACTGTCATTTTTAAGCTCGATCCGATGTTCTACAGGAGAAAATGTTTGAGTTAATGACAGGAGGGTAAGCATCAGTAAAGATGAACTGAGAGGGTTGCACAGTGGTGTAGTGGTTCGCGCTCTCACCGGTCGCTGGTTTAAATCCCAGCTGGGACCTTTCTGTATAGCATGTTTTCCTCATGGATTTGTGGGTTTTATACAAATAATTTGATTTCCTTCCACAAACATGCTTCATAGGTGAGTTGGTATCTACATTTCCCAAAGGTGTGAGTGTGTGTCCCTGCAATTGTAGGTCTACCCCAGGGGTCAGCAACCTGCGTCTCCAGAGCCACATGTGGCTCTTTTATCTCCCCATGGTGGCTCTCCGGCTGAAGAAAGATAAAATAATGGTAATTTTTCAAAAAATTTAGAATTTAGCTTCTATTTTAGCAACATGCTAACGTGCTAAACAACATGCTAAAGCTAAAATTTTGGGGGTATTATAATACAAATAATTTTAGCACTTAAAGCACATTTTCTTTAGCAATTTCTTAAATTGCCAAAGCATTTTCAGCAACCACATTGAGGAGAAAGCATTCACACTAGTATTATCGCTGGTAATGCAAAAAAATTCTAGTTTATATAGTCTTAGATAGTCAATTATCATCGTATTTGATAGCATTTGATAGCATTTGAAGGCAATAGTGGGTTACAGTTTGTTAAAAGTCAAATTAAAATATTTCTAGTTTCAAAATATGTATCTTTTTGTTTGGTAGTATAATAAAGTCCTTATTTCCTCTATTGTTCTATTAGGTTTTTAATATAATTTATCTTGTTCTGCTAATTAACCAATTGCTAAAATGCATATTTGGTGAAAAGCTGAACTGAAATCTAGTTTTTTATTTTCTAAATAAAAGTAAAACGGAAATGTCGGAGTCTCCAGCATTTCCTCTTATCTGAATGTTTTATGCATTCGAACAGAACATGGAATCACATAGTCACAACAAGCCCGTTTAATAATCATTATGGGATCATTGATTAAATATTCATGCTTTCTTCCTGGAAGTGGGTTCCTCATGGAGTGTGTCAGCTGCTGTGTGTGGCGGCACTCATCAGACTGATTGAAGAAAAGCGAAACGTTCATTTGAACTCAAAGACATTTGCTTTGGTGTAAGATTCTTCCAGGTTTTTATTGAAAGAGTGTCTCTCTGCCTTCTGCCATTGTTGTTTTGTGACTGAAACAAAACCCCAGAGGCGCGCCTGCAGCTGTCAGACTGCGTGAAGGTGTCGCAGTTCACGTCTGCGCAGCACCCAAAACAAACTGTCAGTCAGGATCCTCACCTCCGTCTGGACTAAACTTTAAAGAAAACATCTTAAAAGTGATATTTAAAGGTTTTAACTTGTGTACTTTGTTCAAATCTTTTATTTTATTTTTTGAGGGGGTATTTGTGACATTTTATGGCGCCCCTTTTTTCCCGCTGAACTCTATGGACTCCCTTTTGATGTACTGTCCGTCTGTCTCTGGAGGGGTTTTAATTGCCTTTCCACTCCCCCCATCCCATGTAAGTCAATAGGAGCCTGCCTGCCATCTGCGGGAATTGATACCTTTGCTGAATCATACTATAAAAATGCTCCTCCATCCCGCCACTATCTTTGCCTGCACCCTGTCACCCCTCTCCACCCCCTTTCTGTGAAGCGGCAGCACCGCGAGGACTTCTTATCTTACTGCTGGGGATGCAGGAGAGCTGTTTGCCAAGTGGGGCTAAGGCCACCAGCGGCCTGAAAATAGCTCGCTGTTACAAAAGTGAGTATTACAGGTTCTGGACAAACAGGCGGGATAATGCAAGTTTTCCAGAAATCAACCTATCGTCATTGAATTCTGGGAATTCTGGTTGATTAATATTCCTCGACAGCAGTGGCGAGATGCGAGCATGTGATGTTGTTTATCGCTCCGTGCCATCAGAGGAATCTCCTGGAAGTTAGCGAGAGGCGGAAACAAGGTTTTCTGATCTGGACTCCTGCCTCCTACTCATTATTTCATTTAAAATACTTTTTTTTTTTTGTTTTCGCTCCATCCATACTCAAAGAATATTATTATTTTTTTAAGCAGTCCTAAAAACTGTCCTGAAAATGTAGCAGAAGACTGTAAAAAGATATGAGAGGACTAAGTTAGTTAATCTACTTTAGTTACTTTTACAACAAAAAGTATTTAAGAATTAAAGGTGTCAAATTATCCTCCTTCTTAAATTCTCTTCTCTCTTTCTCGTCTGCTGCATCCCCGGCATCAAATTCACCAAACTGGTTAAAGAAAACTACAGTATGCAATGTCTTTTCTTAATGTTTGGAAACTGATGTCCAAAGTGTGGCTTTTGGGCCAAATGCGGCCTGCATTTAAGTTTCTACCGGCCCACAAGCTCCTGCCATAAAATTGATAACATATGGCCCCCAGCACTCTCTAAGACAGAGGTCGGCAACCTTTACCGGTAAAAGAACCATTTGGGCTCGTTTTCTACTGATCAAAACCTAGAAGGAGCCGCATAGTCTTACTTTAGCCTTTAAGACATTTGGATTTCTTTTTTTTAATAATAATATGAATTATCTCCATGGACTCTCCAGGGTTTATCCCGCCTTTGCCCAACAGTTGCCAGGACAATCTCCAGCAACCCCAACGGGTTCAGAAAGTGGATGGAAGTTCCAAAACCTTCACGTCAAGCAGCCATGTTGGAAGCGGGAGATTCTCCTTTATTTGTATTTTTACTGTTTATTAGCACCCCTGCAATAGTCAGAGGCTCGGAGTGCAAAGTCAAAGCAAATCCTGGAAATTTGCTTCAACTTTTTTGTTTTGACAGCTCTGTTCCTATAAATATCTGTCTCAGTGTCTTAATAATCCGACTGGACACAAACAACATTAGTCTCATTCGTGATCATGTTTACAACTGTTCCGTGTTTTGAAAAGGACACTATCCACATGTCACTATCAAATCCAAGTACCTGATTGGCGAAAATGTTCAACCGGTGCGATCAACAAAGACTTAAAAACTTTAGTAGTGACGCGTGATCACGATTTGTTTCCGGTGTGAATGCAGCTTAAAAGTAAAGATTGGAAGTCTGTAATAGTAAAAACCTTCATAAAGCCACCTTTTTGGTCTTTTCCTGTGCCACAATGTTGCAAATTTAAGTTTAAATACCTCAAAATTAAGACTTTTCACAGTAATTATGAGATTAGATTAAAAATAACTTCAGTAATTAGAGGTCACGTTTAATTAATCGGACTAAAAACTTAATTAAATACATTTAGAAGCTAACAGTTTAATACCTTCTTTTGCTAAATTCAATGAAATGAACTTTCTATTTTTAGATCCTGATTTTAGAATCCCAGATTTGTTTTTAAAAAAGGGCTTTGCGATAATAACTTTATTTTTTTTACCTTTAAATGAGTTGTGCAGTGCTCAACCATATTTTAAGAGAAAAAATATGAAAATATCATCATAAATGTGCACTTTTCTCACACACAGTCAAATTGCAAGAAAATATGCAACTTCACAAGAGTGTCCACAAAAATAATAATGATAAAAAAGAAAACTTGTTTACATGTTGTAGTGATTTATCTCACTCACTACAGGTCTGTTCTGGGTAAACATGGCAGCACAAACAGTTGTAACCCTAACTGTTGCGGTAAAAAGAAAACACATTACTGTTGTCCTCCGCTTGTTTGAAACGGGACACCACATCTTAGAGAAAAAAAATCAATAGATGTGAAAATGGACCAGAAAATATCAGATTTTAGGGTAAAATTCTACTTGCATTTCTGGGATCTGATTATCAAATTACTGTTATTGCATAAGAGACATTGGATTATTCTGCTTTTATGGTCGCTTGAAAAATCAGATAATTTAAGATTTTAGATTTGGATACTTGGTGTTTATGTAAACAGGCTCTTTGTGTTTCAGTATCCATTTTTTTAAAAAATACTATGAATTTGCATTAAAATGTATATTATTGATTTAAAAAATCCCTTTTACACTTTGCTAAGCATTGGTGAAAAAAAGAAAAATTAAATCTACGTTAAGTTATATAATCCACTGGATTATAAAGCAGATTTCAGGGATTTAAACAGGTTTTAATATTTGGTATGGGTCACTTAATTTGCTTTGGTTTAGTTTGTTTGGTTATATTTATGAATTTGTAGCTAAAATCCTCCAGAAACAGTAAAATAAACAGTTATTTTTATTTTTTATCATTGATGATTTTACACTTCCTAATGCATTTGCTGCATTGACATGATCTTTTGGTGTAGGGTGTCTTTTTTTTTGAAAGGAAGTCATGCAAAACTCTGTTTTGTATTTTGTAAAAAGCAATTTTTGTCTTTATGTTTATGTTTTATTTATGCAAAAAAACCCAAGTGTTAAATGTTGCAGAACTTTGAGGAGGGAAAACATCCAAAACAAGGTTTTGTTTACTGCTGAAGTTAACCAAAAAAAGGATGAAACAAGAGAATCTGGCAACAGAGAAAAATATGGCGCCCAAAAATTAATAGCCGGAAGTCTCTCCCATTCCGGAATGAACCACTACAAAAATATTGTTAAGCTTTTGACCTTTTTATCGACCCTTTTTCCCATTTTTTTGTGACACAGAGAAAAAAAATTACATTTCACACCTCCAATCCGCTGATTCACGGAGAAAAAAACGGTTACAATTTATTCACATTAAAAGGCGTAAAAGATAATAGTTCTGAAAAGGTTTTAAAATATCAATTTTCAGAGGGTTTTCGTAATTTCCGCTCACGCAATCGGATAAAGTTACGATTTCCGCTTTTTAAATCGTGTTTTTGTCAGTTTTGTTGATTCTGATCTCCTTTTTTAAATAAAAGTATAAAAGATAATGATTTAAAAAATATAATTTTAATTTAATACATCCAATATAAAGATATAGCAGCATTATATTTTGAAAAATAAGAACTGTAGTTTAAATTAAATCATGTGTACTTATAAAGTACTTAAAAGTACTGGTGAATGTGAGACAAAAGTTGATGTTTCCTTTTAAAACATGTATCTAATAATTAACAAGTAAAACATAATTTTATTCACATAAATCATCATAATCTGATTCCTCAAGATTTTCCCTGAAACGGCGTTCTGTTTCTCACAAACTGAAGTCCTGCGGTGATTCCGGAGCCGAAGCATCTCCCAAAGCAAATGTTTATTTATTGACGGGGTAAACGGCAGCCTGTAAATTATTCCGCTCCTCCTGTGCCACTTGTTTCAGTTATTCCAGGGACAGTTGTGAAAACAAAGATAGTGAGAGCGCGAGTGGCAGCCAGCTGACACCTCTGGCCTCTAATGGAGACACAGTTGTGAGGAGGAGGAGGAGGAGGAGAGCTTGTGGCACTGCTGACTTGTCCCTCTGAGCCCAGCAGGCTCTTCCTGGTCCTGATTAATGGTGCTGTCTGCAGGGCCCTGCATAATGTTCCCCATTCAGGTCTCAGTTTATTCGCCGGGAGCAGATGGCCCCCTCTGGGGCCCTTGGCTCTATTGCGTCTCTCCTGCCTTATGGGCTCAACATCCTTCATCTTTATCAGCAAACAGGTAGCCTGACAGGACTGACCGACCTTCAGGTGACCGCTGCGAACTGTCCTCCTTCTCCAAGCTGCCGACTTTTGCAGCGTTAGCTCAGCTGGAGGAGGACGTGAGCGACCCCCGGGTATGAGTGCATTAAAACAGCATTTAAACGGTAGTTTTTCAAGCTGAAATGATGTTTATGTTGCGGCGCTGCCGGTTTATTCCCTCCTGCTGCTGCTGTTGAGTCCTCAATATGCTGCTCAAAGAGGTGGAGGGAGGATGATAGGAGCCCTTCCATATACAAGGCTGAAATGATGATTGGTGAAGATGCAGCAGCAGTTCATCACAGGGCAACATTTTAAACTGGTAATCAAGTTTTCAACACATTCTGGCTTTTTTTTTCTTGCTGCCAGATTGTGAATCTAGTCGTTTTGCCAAATGAGAATTCTGCGCTGAGCTCTGTGAGCCTCAACAGCAGCTTTTTAGGAGACTTTCTTGGATCAAGGAGACAGTTTAGAAACTCCCAGTTAATTGCTCGACGCGTACAAATCGAATCCTTTGTCTTAGCCCGGGATTTCAAGCGTTAACCGAGCCTTATCCCCTCTGCCTGCGCTGTGGTGACATTGGACATTGTTTCCTTTTCCTGCTGATGGCTGTTGTTCTTTTCATTATCAGTCACAAGCAGGACGGGGACTTTTTCAGTTGCTGCTGATTTGCCACAGATTAGACTTCTGTCCTCAGAGTGTGAGATTGCTGTTGTTCTGTAGCATTACAAGCAGAATTTCTTTACCGTCTGAAGCGTGCCAACTTGTTGCTGCCGCTGAAGGGAAAGACCGAGTCGGACTTTGTCATAGTGATCATTAGATTTTGTAATTACATTATAAGTAGTGAGTGTTTTTCCTATTTGGTCCAAATTTTAATGAAAGCTTCCTTTAATATTACTAATATTGAATGAGAAAAAACACTTTTTTCAGTTCGTTTGATATCTATTACCTAAAAAATTAGGTTAATGATAAAGATTGCGCCAAATAACAGTGTTCATGTCAATAGCAGGATTACTACTGCAAAGACAGTTTGACAGTGACGTTTCATACTCCTCACTAGGGATGTTACAAACGATTATTTTAATAGTCGACTTATCATCGGTTATTTTTCCGATTAATCACCGAATCGGGTCATGTTTAAAGTGGATGTAAAGCACACATCTTAACCATTATTAGCTTTAAACTAACTAAAAACTAGATATATAGCATTACCTGCGATAATGCTAGTGTGAATGCTGTAAGCTGAATTTGGCCACTGAAGATGGTAGTGACGATCGCTGAAGATGCTGAAATTGATAGCTAAAAATGCTAAAGTTGATAGCTGAAATCGCTGAAGCTGAAATATTAGTTAAATGCCAAGTTAGCCTGAAAACTGAAAAAAAAGCTGTAGTTAGCCAAAACAGCTAGCATGTAACTAAATATTAGCTAAAGTCCAAAATAGCCTAAAAAAATAAGTCCAAGTTAGCCAAAGCAGCTAGCCTGGTGCTGAAATATTAGCTACATTCCAAAACAACCTAAAGAATCTTAAAAAACAAGCCTACATTAGCCAAAACAACTAGCATGTAGCTAAAATATTAGCCAAAGTCCAAAATAGCCTAAAAAATGAGAAATCGTAAATTAGCTTAAACAGCTAGCATGTAGCTGAAATACTAGCTAAATTCCGAAATAGCCTTAAAAAAACAAAAAAAATCCTAAATTAGCCAAAAGAGCTAACATGTAGCTAAATATTAGCTAAACTCCAAATTAGCCTAAAAACTAAAAAAAAATCCTAAATTTGCCAAAACAGCTAGCGTGTAGCTGAAATATTAGCTAAACTCAAAAAACAGCCAAAAAAGCCTTAATAAATGCCAAAATAGTTCCAAAAGCTAGCATAATGCCATTATAAATTTCAACTTTACTACACTCTGACTCCATATAAAATAAAGTAATGACTAATCGACTATTAAATTAGTCGTCATCTATGTTAATAGTCGATTAGTTCTTAGAGTTGCAGCCCTACTACTCATTCATGAGGTGTCTTACTGTTCCACAAGTTCAACATCCAGTTCTGTTACTGAGCGGTCCAGTGTGGTACGGTCTGGTTTAATATTTTGAGCGTTTCCATTGTTAAATAGACACACTGAACAGTTCCGACCCGTGCCTCTTGAGAGCCCCCATCTGTTGTAGGTCCATAGAAAAATAGAACGGGTCAGTTGGGGCAGAGCTGCTGGATGACCTCCATTGTTGTTGCTTTTCTAGTCCTCGTGGTCTACACCACGCAAGCGCCGTGAAAACAAACCGCTCAGTGGAACCGAGGTTTAACTGAATTAACTGGACCGTATCACTCCTTACTGGACTGGACCGTCCTGCTCAGTGGAAACGAGCCTTAAGAGTACCGTCTTCCAGTCTCCGCTTCAGCTGGTCCCACACAGGTCAGAGGTCACTTCCTGAAGTTGATGTGTGGCAATTCTGGCACCACGTGGTGGAGAGTTATCCTCCATGAACAGAAAGATGGAAGTGTGCTGGTGGAATTGGGAGATGATGATGTAAGAATGTGCTGTAACTGGACCATATGCAATAACCAAATTGGCTGGTGATGCCTGCCCAGAGTCAACACCGAGGACCATGCTGACATCGGCGTATCGCTCACCTCGTCTTCTCCAGTAACACTGAGGACCATCGTTTCTGAGCATGGTGACCTGACACTGTCCAGGCCACATGGTCTCCTGCAAATGTTGGTGTAAATAGAGTCAAACTCAACGGTCGTCTGCGGTTGAAGCGTTTACTAAACCATGTCTGAGTGCAGAAGTCCTTAGGTATTGGTTCTAGTCACAAACTCTGCCAGTAGGTCTCTTTCTTGATGCAAGTCTACTGATGACACTTCTTGGAGACTCATCAAGTTCACTGCAACGCAACAACTGACTGCCTACTTCCAACCCAAAGGTGCACTATGGGTAAAAAGGTGCGCTTCTCGTCCGTCTTAACAAACATCATGTGTTCTTGGAATGATTTACTGTAATCTAGAAAACACAAAATTAGGAGTGTCTATCAAACCAATACATTTACCTTTCTATGCTAAATTGTCTGTAGAAAATCAACTCATTTTTTCACAATATTCCTATCTTATTGTGAGTAGTGTTTCCTTCGTTTTCCTTCATGGCTGAACTCCAGCTTTGCTCTAATTCACCCAGACACATTTAGGACTTTTAGACAGATGTTTATTTGCTGAGAATTAGGGAGATCTGTCTGTCCTGTAGAGAACAGATTAAGGATTAAGAAGAAGAAAGCGCAGTAAATTTTGCCTTCACAGCTCTTCCCTGTCACTCTTCAGATGCTTTTGTCCTCTCACTGCTTTCCTTTATCATACTGTGTCACCTAAAACATCAATTTAGTAAACAGCTGGCTTCCGCCTCTCACTTAAGAGTCATGGGGGCAGTAGTGGATGCCTCTTCGAATCATTTTCGTACTTTTTGGCTGTCATTTGCCCTCTCGGAGGTGGCGGGATTAGCTGAGCCTCACTAATCTGCGGTTATTGTTGCTGAGCTGAGCTTCTCAGTTATACGGTCCGCTCGATTCATGCCTGACAGTTTTCAGCAGTTTGGGTTTGCAAAACTGTACTAAATCACAAGTGTGTAACTTAACAACCGAATCAGCATTTAATCTGCCGTTATTTAATCTGTAAGAGGAGAGGGAACTTCTGCAGCCCTGTTAGCTAGTATTTTTAATAATCAAATTATTAATAAGCATCTGAATCTAAAGACAGATCAACTTTTGGTTTGTCCTTGAAGTTCTTTAGGCTTCATTGGTTTTATAGTGTCTAATCACATTAGGAACATTGGACCCCCAATTGGGTCACTTCCAATCTGTACTCTGGTACTTTTGGGGAGGCGCAGCACAGATACGTAGATATTAAAGGGATTTCCCACCAATCTGGTGAAAAATTTTAACTACAATCTTCCCAGCCAGGTGTGGGTCAAAAACTGTGTTTCTGGTATACTAAGACAGCTCTTTGGTCTTGACCATAGTGGTTTTTTGAGTAGACAGGTGTCTTTTATATGGATAACAAGGTCAAACAGGTGTCATTAATATATCTAACGAGCGGAGGACAGAGGATCCTCTTACTTTTTTATAAGTGACAAAACACTAATTTTCCATCATAATTTGCAAATAAAATCTTTAAAAATAAGATTTTCAGAACTTTTTCTCATTT
>NC_050531.1:5771441-5775181 GCF_002922805.2 Oryzias melastigma | reverse complement strand
TTGGGTCACTTCCAATCTGTACTCTGGTACTTTTGGGGAGGCGCAGCACAGATACGTAGATATTAAAGGGATTTCCCACCAATCTGGTTAAAAATTTGAACTACAATCTTCCCAGCCAGGTGCGGGTTAAAAACTGTGTTTCTGGTGTACTAAGACAGCTCTTTGGTCTTGACCATAGTGGTTTTTTTGAGTAGACAGGTGTCTTTTATATGGATAACAAGGTCAAACAGATGTCATTAATACAGGTAACGAGCGGAGGACAGAGGATCCTCTTACATTTTTATAAGTGACAAAACACTAATTTTCCATCATAATTTGCAAATAAAATCTTTAAAAATAAGATTTTCAGAACTTTTTCTCATTTATAGTTGATGTACGATGGAAACTACAGGCCTCTCTCATCTTCTTAGTGGGAGAACTTGGACAATTGATGGCTGACTGAATACTTTTTTTTGCCCAACTGTCTATACAATGTGGTATAAATTCTATTATACTTTTTTAATTTCTGCAAGAGTTTCACCTTTTTGTTTATCAATGGAAGGTAAACCGTTGAATTTAGTACTTTTGTTTGGGAAAAGAGACAGGAGGATTAATGTGAATATACAGTTTTTTTGATTGTTTTCCAGCACAGAAAAGCTGCTGACTCTCAAAGGATGAGTTCGAAATAATCAAGTTATCAATCATTCTTCGGGAAATCAATATAAATTCAGCAAATCATTATTTTTTTTTAAAGATTTATTAGAATATTTTACCATTTCACTGATGAAAGTTCGACCTTTACTCAATATGAATATCATATATATGAACAAACAACAGGCTAACTTTTAGTTTCTTTTCAAGAATGCTTAATCCTTACATATATATTTTAGTGTGTTTAAATATATTTTGTTATTTTTTTTTATTCTAATCCATTTCCATGTCAGGCTTCCGCATTCAGGCTTTGCGTTCAGGCTTCCGCGTTCAGATTTCGGTGTTCAGATTTCGGTGTTCAGGCTTCCACGTTAAGGCTTTGCGTTCAGGCTTCGCGGTCAGGCTTCCGCGTCAAGGCTTTGCGTTCAGGCTTCGCGTTCAGATTTACGTGTTCAGGCCTCCGCGTTCAGGCTTCCGCATTCAGGCTTCCGCATTCAGGCTTCCGCATTCAGGCTTCCGCGTTCAGGCTTCCGTGTTCAGGCTTCGCGTTTAGGCTTCGCGTTCTGGCTTCGCGTTCAGGCTTCCGCGGTCAGGCTTCCGCGTTCACGCTTCCGCGTTCAGGCTTCCGCGTTCAGGCTTCCGCGTTCAGGCTTCCTCGTTCAGGCTTCCGCGTTCTGGCTTCGCGGTCAGGCTTCCGCGTTCAGGCTTCGCATTCAGGTTTCGCGGTCAGGCTTTCGCATTCAGGCTTCCGCGTTCAGGCTTCCGCGTTCAGGCTTCCGCATTCAGGCTTCCGCATTCAGGCTTCCGCGTTCAGGCTTCCTCGTTCAGGCTTCGCTTTCAGGCTTCGCGTTCAGATTTCTGCATTCAGGCTTCCGCGGTCAGGCTTCCGTGGTCACGGACCGCTGTGCAAGTTTTTCAATCTGTTCTCAGTCTCTTCGTACAAAAAAAAACGTTCTAAGAAATGCATACTGAAAGACCAATTAGCTGAATTTTTGATGTCTTGAACATTAAACAGCTGAACTTTGACCAATGATGGACTCTGATTTGTCATCGTGCTTGGCCCGAATTATACAACATCAAGTCTTTCTCTTTATATATATACATATAATCATCACAGAAATGCTGATCCTGGCAGCACAGGAACAAGCCATGAGCAACATAACTATGGAGACCCAGATCTACCACACCAGGCAAGACCCAAGGTGTCGACTGTGCAAAGAGGCACCAAAAAACAATCCAGCACATAACTACTGGGTGTAAGAAACTGGCTTTGAAAGCATACTTGGAGCGCCACAATCAAGTAGCTGGAATGATATACAGAAACATGTGTACAGAATATGGACGGGAAACCCGAAAGACAAAATGGGAAACACCTCCAAAAGTGGTAGAGAACTCTCAAGCTCCAGGCCTCTGGTAGAGGACCCAAGCTTAGAGGAGACACCACCCGCTTTTTTTAACTTTTTTTTTTCTTTTTCTTATATATATATATATATATATATATATATATATATATATAAAATTAGTTAATGCTGTAAGCGCAGAACTGGTAACAAAAAGGCGGTGAGATGATGTGAAACACCAGAGGAGACAAAGCTACAGAGATGGATGCTCTGACTTTGTTGAATCAAGCCAAAGCTGTATTACTTTAGCTAATGACTGACAGGAACCTGAAAAATTAATTACAGAAAAATACAAAATATTGGACATTTTAGGTCAGCCTTACTAAGAAATATAACTGATATTTTAATCAAATCTGAAAATACTTGTTTGCATTGATATTGGAATATCTTTATCTGCTAGGGTGGAAGGTGTTACCTCATCCCTTTACAGGAAAGTGAAAATGTTTTGTGATGGTGAACGTGCGCTCAGCGGATCAGACGGTTGTCATCTTTGCCTGTAATTCCCTCGAACGGCAATCCAGCCCACCTCGGCCTAATCTCTTTGGGCTGGAGCCAACTCCAAACGCACAGATTGCCTCTTTTCACAGAGACAGCAGCGTCAGCAGGGCTTCTCCCCCAAAGCCCCCCAGCGCAGACCCCCGGGTCCCCCCGGTCTCCCATGTCCTGAAAAGGAGGTTCAAACCTGTGCAAAGTGGCCTGGCACTCATCAGCTGCTCGAGGTGTTTTGTCTGAAGCTTTTTCACTCATTTGCTGTGCGGCGTGAGCACGCCTTCAACGTTAAACAAGCAAGAGCTGACGTGTAAATATTTGGCTTTCCGTGCTGGTGGGAGTTCAAAGACAGCTGAAGAAATGAGTAAGCGAGTGGATTTCACATGCAGAGAAACTCATTTTGATTAATTGTTTTGGCTTGTGACATAATTGAAAATCAATCTAAATATGAATTACAGGAAAGTTTCCTTTTTGTTGTGACAGAGGTCACGACTCTTTGAAGCAGTCGGGGTTTTCTCCAAGTTACACTTTTGTCTTCGCAATTCAATAAAACAAATCCAATTTGGGTTTTGGCACAGAGACTCCAGTGTTGCTGATGTGTGAATAAGAAAATATTTCAACCTCAAGAATTTAATTTATCAGGCGTCATTTTTTTGGACTCCTGCGATTTCCTCCTGAGCTTCAGCTGTTGCCTTCTGGGCGCACAAAAATTCAACGTGACATTTGAATAAATCAAATCTTTTTCATTCATTTCAATAGATAGGTCAAAGTTGGGTCAGCTAGGTGACTCAACATTCCAGGAAATGTCAGGAAAAATTTATATATATGAATGGGTGTAAACTTTGTATCTCAAAGTTCAGTGCTTTTTCCTTTTTTTTTAACCCTTAAGGCCATGAAGGACGGACAGGCCTAAATTCGATTTTGTCCAGATTTTCATGATAATGGTGTCATTCTTACAGCAGGAAATAAACTGTGTCCGTCAGATGTGAAGGCTTGTTGTTCCTTTATTGGATTTGTGAGGGATGTTGGTTAATGAGTGGATGTGGACATGAAAGGAGAGTTAAACCGGCTGGAATTCCAACAACGTCACTGGAAACAGTTGCTCCTATATCACCGTGGACAACCGCCACCACGCTCCATCGGAATTATATGTCTTTACGGCTATCGCTAATGTGCCGTTTAACTATTTTAGATGTACTCATTTCCAGAGGAAGGGTCACT
>NC_050531.1:5766139-5770909 GCF_002922805.2 Oryzias melastigma | reverse complement strand
GAAGGACGGACAGGCCTAAATTCGATTTTGTCCAGATTTTCATGATAATGGTGTCATTCTTACAGCAGGAAATAAACTGTGTCCGTCAGATGTGAAGGCTTGTTGTTCCTTTATTGGATTTGTGAGGGATGTTGGTTAATGAGTGGATGTGGACATGAAAGGAGAGTTAAACCGGCTGGAATTCCAACAACGTCACTGGAAACAGTTGCTCCTATATCACCGTGGACAACCGCCACCACGCTCCATAGGAATTATATGTCTTTACGGCTATCGCTAATGTGCCGTTTAACTATTTTAGATGTACTTATTTCCAGAGGAAGGGTCACTATGTGGCTCAGTTGACCTTTAGGTGACCTGAAATATATTTCTTAATGCGTTTATCGGCTAATATTAACACTTTCTGGAAGTGGGTTTATATTTCTACGACTAGTTTAATAGTTGATTAGTTTTTACTTTATGCTATAAGGAGTCAGAGTGTAGTAAAGTTGAAAATTATAATGATATTCTTCTAGCTTTTTGGACTTTTTTGGTATTTATTAAGGTTTTTTAGGCTAATTTGGAGTTTAGCTAATATTTTATGCTAGCTGTTTTGGCTAACTTAGGTTTTTCTCCAATTTTTAGGCTAATTTCGTATTTAACTAATATTTTAGCTAGCCATTAGCTTCAGCATTTACAGCTATTAGCTTCAGCAGTTTTAGCTATTAGCTTCATTGATTTCAGCATTTTAAGCTATCAGCACTAGGACCAAATTCAGCTTACAGCATTCATTAGCATTGTCGCAGCTAATACTATACTAATATAGCTAATGCTATACTATACTATATCAATTTTTTGTTAGTTTAAAGCTAATGATGGTTAAGATGGGTGCTCTACATCCACTTTGTGCATGACCCGATTAGTTGACTAATTGGAAAAAATAATCACTGATTAGTCGACTATTAAAATAATTGTTTGTGGCAACACTAGTGCTTATTTGGGGTCAATAGTACCAGAAATTATCTCTGACCAAGACAGGAATAAGAAATGTAAATAAAAATCTGGCAAATATCCATCATGAATAAATGTCGGCTTCTTACTGCTGCAATTATTGATCAAATATAAGTACTGGACTGAGTGACTCCTCCCCCATGGCGTTCCAAACAAGAAGCATGGCTATTGTATTTGTCAGAATAACCATTCTTACTCTGATGCTTTTTTAACATCTTCTCAATAATTTTTTTTTAATTATTATTATAACTTTAGCTCATCAAACTGACCAATCAGATGCCTCAGTAAAAGTAGGTGGAGCCTCCAGGCCTCCACGTTAAAACGTTCGAAACATTTGACTAGCTGCTTTCAAGCGGTAGGGGTGTGGCCTTCCATCAACTCCTAATTGGTGAAAATGGTTGCCATAGAAATGTCGACTAAGACTGATTCTAACCAATTATCCCCTAAAGACGTCTTCTGGCTCCAACACAGTGGAGTCCATATTGCAAAAAAGATGACAAATGAATTGACTTAATTTAATTGGAGCCGGAAGTGAACCATTTTCTGAGTGATGTCACACTCACTCGGTCCAGTTCTTATGCACAGTCAATGATTACAGTACATTTTAGGGGTGTAAAAAAATATCGATTCAGTGAAATATCGTGATATTTGCATTAATTTATAATACTGCCAAGGCAATATTTAATTAATTATTTAAAAACATGTTGTTCAGTCATATGTTTGTTTTCCACTTAAATATTTCCTAATTTACCAAAATAAAAGCACCATGAATTTACTTGGGTAAAAGCAACTTGTTCATGAGATACAGTTGAAGTGCTTAATGTTCTGATCATTAAATAACATGTTTTTGTGAAAAATGTATTGATCTTCAGATCATTTTTGAAAAAAAATTGTAAAATATTGTCTGGGATACATCGGGATTGTATTATGATGTATCACGATATGTATTGTATCACCAGAATATTGCCAATACACACTCCTAGTAGCCTTACTGAGCAAATAGTAAATGGTGATTTGCCAAAAGCAAAATAAAACACTCCCTTTGAATTCTTTCCGCTTCCGAATCTGTTTGAATTTCATAAATTATGAAAATTGTTAATTTTTTAAAAGCACTGGAGCCAAAACTCCAACTTTAAATGGTTCAGACCTAAAGCAGTTAACAGTCACACATTCATGATGGTCGCCATGTGGTGGGGTAGCCAGTAAACCAGGATCAATGTGGGTTTCAGTGTCCTGCACAAGGACTGAACCTATGAAGATCAAATCTACACAATCCTCAACAATCTTCAGCTTCTTAAACACTTGTAATGAGCTTGTGGACCCATTGAGAGGAAAGGTCTCGGTTTATTTGTGTGGAAAATAGTGCGGAAAAAGGAGATTCAATGACGTAAACTTTACCACAAAGACTGGAACTGAAGAAGTGGATCTAACAGAGTGTGAATGTCAAACAGGCAGAGTCGCTCATATACAATGAGGGGATTAGTAGGATTAATTGGTTATCTTCTTATTTGTAGTTTTACTGGAGAAAATGATCGCCCTCAAGTGAGCGGCATTTGGAAATGCATCAATATTTGTTCACTCCTAAAAGTGCAGTGTGAAAACAAATCACATCATGATAATTTATTTCACATTTTTCACCCTTTTGGACCAAATCTGTGACACTTTACTCCTGCTGGTTGGCTTTTACTCTTTTCATGAGCTGCACCATTTGCAAGTGAACAAAGATTAACGTCTTTAAGTGGACTGCTTTGTTTAATTAACATCAGTTTAAACTTTTTAAACCTGCCACTCAAGGCAGAAAAACTCCTCGTTTGCTCCAGACCAAACGTCACAGTGTGAATGCGTCCTCACTTGTCATGTATATCAGGAGTCTGGCTCTGTAATCAGGTTTTTAAACTGGCTTTTTGAGGTCCATTTGTCTCAAAGAAATCAGGTTTTTTGTCTGATAAAGGGCATTTTACTTTCAAAACAGGGACAAAAGAAGAGAGGATTTTCATGTTATCTAACTTGTGCACATAAACTAGTTTCAGTTTCATCAGATTCGTAATGAATTTAATGCAGAAAATTATCAAAATTAATTAAAATTACACTGTTTTTTGGTTAATTTAAGGTGTTTTATGTCTGCAGCACACGATGGGCTTTTCTTAAACAACCAGTTAGGCAAAAGAAGTTCTTCTTTTTCATCTGTAATTCTAACAATATAACTAATAACAAGAAAGGAAAAAAGCCACAACTGGTTAAACCAAAGGGAACAAAAAAACACAAAGAAAACTCAAACCCCAAACCTAATTCCGGATTAAGGTCTTAGTCTCTTGAGGATGAGTCTCGGGTCCGGGGTCAAGTGGCTTTGCAGTGTCAAACTTTACGAAATGTAACAAAGAACATTAAGCACAGAGGAGCTAACAGCACAACATATCTTTTTTTTTTTTTAATTGTTTCAATTTTTGTGCATCTCACAAATCCATCAATCCTAGTTTCCAACCAACAAATGGTAAGATAAACATATTGTTGCACCTTCATTGTTTCTGTTGTAGATCTGGTTTTAGGACTTTTCATAAACTTTTAAACTGAAGTGTGTCGTTGTGCCTGAATCTTAAAACATGAGCTGTTTTTTTTAATACTTTTGAAAAAATCTGGTCTAAAAGGGTTAGTAACAAATTATATGTTACCATAGCAACTTTACATATAGTTTTTTTAATTCTTTTTTTTTACATAACACATTAATATGACTTTAATTCTGAAAATAGGCTTAAAAACTTTAAGATTTTCTGTTTTCCACATATTTTTAAAAAAATAAATGTTCTAATGTGAAGCTTAAATAGTGAATAAATCTGAATAGACTGTAAATGTATCAGTCAGTATTAATTTAAATTAAAAAACTTGTTTGTGTCTTTCAATTTAATATCAATTCGCCAAAAAGTTTGTTGTGTTGGGAAACACAAACTGATCAATGTCTAAGTTTGTTTTTAAATCTGAGTTAGATGTGTAACGTTACACATCTAACTCAGATTTAAAAACAAAAATGTTTTCGATTAATGTTTTTTTTTTATGCAATGAATAGAAAATTGCACAGTTAAAAGAATCACATTCTGACATTCTTAATGCAATTTGTCAAAATGTAAAAGAAAAAAACATTTATTTAAATCTTACATTTTTTGGGGACACCCAAAACGTCAAAAAGTGACCCAGTGGATTCAATAAACAAACGTAAATATCTGACGACTTGGGAGTGAGAATGAGTGGCGACGAGTGGTTTGTCCTGTTGAGTAGTTTCTTACACTCTCTTCGCTCATCCAAATCTTAAATTAATCAGGCCCCATATCCTCTCCTTCCTCACCGAGTCCTTTAAAAATATATATTTTGTGTAATAAATGATGCTATGGGTTATCTGTAGTTACTGTGCATCACGTGGGCACGTCACCATAAATATATACCAGAATTTGATAGTTTTATTTTGAAAGTTTCTCAGTTTCTCCAGGTTTTTGCTGGACGACGTGTAAATGGATGGAACTAGAACTCCTGCGTAAAGCTTTGAGAGTAAGCAGGACATGAGACGCAGACATGACGGAGGCGATGTAAACTAGTGCCGCCATAAACAATTATTTTAACAGTAGACTAATCCCAGATTATTTCTTCTGATTAGTGGACTAATCGAGTCATGCAGAAACTGAATGTAACAAATCTTAACCATCATTAGCTTTAAATTAACTAAAACTGGATGTATATCATTACCTGTGATAATGCTAGTGTGAATGCTGTAAACTGAATTTGGCTGCTAAAGAT
>NC_050531.1:5762141-5766008 GCF_002922805.2 Oryzias melastigma | reverse complement strand
TCTTAACCATCATTAGCTTTAAACTAACTAAAACTAGATGTATATCATTACCTGTGATAATGCTAGTGTGAATGCTGTAAACTAGATTTGGCCGCTAAAGATGCTGCTGATAATTGAAAAAGCTGAAACTGATAGCTAAAATCACTGAAGCTGAAAGCCAGGTAAAATGTTAGTTAAACTCCAAATTAGCCTAAAAACCGAAAAAAGCCTAAATTAGCCAAAACAGCTAGCATGTAGCTGAAATATAAGCTAAACTCCAAATTAGCCTTAAAAAAGGCTGAACTAGCCAAAATAGCTATCGCAGCTAAAATATTAGCTTAACTCCAAATTTACTTAAAAAAAGGCTGAATTAGCCAAAATAGCTAGCATGCAGTTGAAATGTTTGCTAAACTCCAAATTAGCCTAAAAAACGAAAAAAGCCTAAATTAGCCAAAACAGCTAGCATGTAGCTGAAATGTTAGCTAAACTCCAAATTGGCCTAAAAAAGGCTGAACTAGCCAAAATAGCTAGCATGCAGCTGATATATTAGCTTAACTCCAAATTACTCTAAACAAGTTTAAAAAAAAATCCTAAATTAGCCACAATAGCTAGCATGTTGCTGAAATATTGGCTAAACTCCAAATTAGCTTAAAAAGGCTGAATTAGCCAAAATAGCTAGCATGCAGCAGAAATATTAGCTTACTCCAAATTAGCCTAAAAAAAGGCTGAACTTGCCAAAATAGCTATTGCAGCTGAAATATTAGCCTAACTCCAAATTAGCCTAAAAAACGAAAAAAGCCTAAATTTGCTAAAATAGCTAACATGCAGCTGATATATTAGCTTAACTCCAAATTAGTCTAAACAAGTTTAAAAAAATCCTAAATTAGCCACAATGGCTAGCATGTTGCTGAAATATTAGCTAAACCCCAAATTAGCCTATACTACACTCTGACTTTAATATAAAGTAATGACTGATTGATTATAAAATTATTTATCGACTATTTTAATAGTCGATTAGTCAACTAATCTAATGTAAACATTCCAATTGATGAATAAACGTTCTACTTAATAAACGCAGACGGACTAGCGTTGATCGGTCTCTAGTTTTTGTGCCAGCAGTCTTTACAAAGACTTTAGTTTCTGAACAAGTGCTTGTTCTGGAGGCTCTAACAGTGAAAGAAGAAGTTACCTTAATCTCAAACTCAGTCATGAATCAGGAAAAGGAAGAAAGGAAATCCGCTTTCTGTGATGGTGTCACTTCTCAAATAGCCCAGACAGAGTAACTCGAAAGGATCAACTTTAGAGTAAAACTTTCAAGTAGTAGAATATTATAATCTTCAGGTTGATTATTTCCTCAATAACAGCACAAGTCAGTCATATTTTTTGCTGTTTGACCATTTTTCACCCGTATAAGGACACTTATTCAGTGGTCCAACAACAGTCAGGCCTGTTTTTCCTGCCTTTTCTTATTTTCATCCATCTTTATTTACAGTCAGAAGACAGGAGTTGTAGGTTCTGTTCCAGGAAGCGTGCTGAGAACTTGACATGAAGGCGATGAGATCACAGTAAATCTCTAGAAAGTCTCGCCAAAGGTGGTCTGAGTGATGCTCAAACGATACATTTTCTAAGGGGTGTTTACTGATGACTCACATATAAATCTTTCTGCAGATTAATAAAATCCCCAAATCTGTAAGAGATTTATGTTAGGAGATCCTGAACAACAAAATGAACAGTCGTACTTTATTCCCGTCCGGTTGTCTGCAGCCAAAGTCAGTATTTCACTTTCATTACATGCAGCTCATGACTCAAATCTTTCTTAGTGTGGAAGCTTAGACAGATTTTCCTCACATCCATTAGATACAGTTTCATTTAAAAGCCAGCCACGTATGTGAAAGCCTCACATTAATATTCATGAAATGTTGTTTTTCGGTTCTTGAGTTTGTCATATTCTCCGTTTTATTCTAAATAATTTACTCCGACATCTGAACTGTCCAGTTCCAGAGCTCTCTGTCCGCGTTTGAGGAATCAAAACAGTGACTATTCATTCTGGATCTGCACCTGTTGACTTGAGAACGTCGTTCCCGTTTTACGTCTTGGATTTACGACCTTCAGCTGGAGGGGCGACCTTTCAGTCCGGCCTCTGTGGCAGAGCGGCGGCAGCTGTGGCGGCTCCGCTGGCTCCCTTCCGTGAAAAGGCGAAGGTGGCCGTCCACCTTGAACCTGATAGGACCTTGAGTCAACATTTCATCGTCTGTCTGATTTTTAAAGAAACCCAAATGGTACTTTTTATTCCCCTCATCTGTGGCTTTTCATTTCGACTTAATGGGAAGCAGGAAGAGACCAAGGATGTGTCCCAATGTGCGGTCCTTGGCAACCGATAATTTACTTTATATGAGGCGTGCAGCTGTGTGAGGAGAAACATTAGCACTGCTGAGTCATTGCAAAGCCGAAAAATCGAAGCTGTTTTGTTTCTGCTGTAAAGAGGATGAAAGAGGAATCTTAGGAAGCTGGCAGCTGTTTGCCGGGTGGCTTTCCTCTTAAAACACGGCTGGTAAATCTCCGAAATGCTGATGAGGCTGCAGCTCTTGAGGAAATCCCGGCATCTAACTTATCGGAAAGTGATGATTTCCAGCTGAATCATGCTTCAAATATACTTTCTGACGCCCTCGGGCTTGAGAGGTCAACAAGACAGAGGTGGTCTCTTACAGATCTGGAACCCTCAGAACCTCAGGATTGTTTCCACTGACAGGTGCCCCCTCCGCCCGGCTCAAGAGGTTTTTGGGTAATGAGGTTGTTGTCGATGAAAGATGGGTCACGCATCGTGCCAGCGTCAGCACTGCTGCGCATTCCTGCCGGTTCGCGTTACAGCTGAGACGCGGAGCAGCTGGAGCCGCTCGGTTTTACTGACTCAAACGGGATGTTGCTTCATTCAGCGAGCTAGAAGCAGATCCAACCGATCCTTCATGACCCATTAACCCGTTGAAGTGGATTTATCGGGGTGAAGGGGAGATTACTGAATGGCTGTTGAGACCTAAGCCAGTTAAACACATAGATTTGTCTTTTTCTCTGTTTCAGTACTCAATCAGATTAACAAAAAGGAGCTTTTCTAAAGTGCCCTTCAGAGGATGCAAATCTTAAAAGTGGGTCAAAAGGAGGAAACCAAAATGTTTAGAAGTTTTTCTGCTCTTTTTTTCAATTCAGTTTTATTTATGCAGCCAAATATCACAAAAATGGCCTCATTGGGCTTCATGCTGGTAATTGTATAGAAGCAGAAGGTTGGTCATAAAATATAAACAGTAACTAATTTCTAACTTAAATAGCCTAAATAAAACTGGTTATCCCTGTCCGTAGACCCTCCTCCCGTCTCTAAAAAAAAAACTTGATTCAGGAAAAAAAATAAAAAACTTAGGGATGCCCACATGAAGGAGACATCCTCTCCCAGGACGGGCACGCGATTTACCAGGACTACAAAAGAGGAATTGGCTTATCAAACTCTAAAACTACATGTTTGAATAGATTTCAGCCAGATAGTTCTGGGGGATAGATGGGGGCAGGGTCCACAGCCAAGACAAGCCAGAGGCATGGTCCACGGCCAAGAACAGGAGCACAAGGGATCCACCAGGAATCCCTCTCTGAGATGTGAGATGAGCCAGAGGCGTGGTCCACGGCCTAGAACAGGAGCACAAGGTATCCACCAGGAATCCCTCTCTGAGATGTGAGACGAGCCAGAGGCGTGGTCCACGGCCTAGAACAGGAGCGCAAGGGATCCACCAGGAATCCCTCTCTGAGATGTGAGACGAGCCAGAGGCGTGGTCCACGGCCAAGAGCAGGAGCTCAGACAATCAACCTGGAATTTGAAATCTCTGGAGAGAGGAACAACATCTGAAT
>NC_050531.1:5754259-5761416 GCF_002922805.2 Oryzias melastigma | reverse complement strand
GGTCCACGGCCAAGAGCAGGAGCTCAGACAATCCACCAGGAATTTGAAATCTCTCAAAAGAAGAACAACATCTGAATCACACTGCACCAAACAGAATCACAGAGAACTAAATATAATAAATAATAAAGAAGAGAGGGGAGGTAAATATTAATTTATGTCAGAGAAAAGAAGAAACTGATTTGTTTGATGAATTCCGGACCTTTTCCTGAAGATGACCGTATTGGACCAAGTTCTTGAGCCGCATCAACAATGTTTAGAATTTAGGGATGGGCGTATCAATCTGAGTATCGATTGTATCGATACTAGTGTGATGAGATCAATACTTTTGTCCCCTTAGATGTAAGACCACAAACAAAATTACTTTACTTTTTGCATTGATGTTGTGTTGAAAGATTTGTTTGTTCATGTGTGTTTTTTGACTCAGTCATTTTTCGATCATTCCAACACAACAAACCCCTTTTTTCAAAGTGTGTTTTTTTCCCTGAAAGACATCAACCAATTGGTGCAATTGGCGCTAAGATAGGAACAAAAAAGCATTTTTGTCCAGATGTTCTTACTATCTTATTTGAGGTCGTCAAAACACTCTAATCATCTGATCCAGCCCATCTGTCAACTTTTAGAACCCTTAGTGGCCCACGAGTAAAAAGTTTGCCCACGCCTGATTTAGATGGTGGTATTTTTAAAGTATTTTTAGAAAGTATGCTCTTTATGCATACAATAAAGTTTATAAAGTACCATAAAATGAAGATAAGAGAAGTTTATTTTGTTCCTTGGACCATTGAGAGCTGTTACTACACCATAAAGAGGTTTGCATTTTAATAGATCTACAGAGACATACATTTTTATGATTGTCATGATCTATAAATCCCAATTTTCTACCCCTTATCTGGCACCAATCCACTTTAAGTTATAGTGTTCTCTTTGGTACAATAGAGCACTGGAGAGTCCACATTACTGTGGACTTTACATCTATTTTCAGTCTATATCTTATGCCTTAGTCACAACTGGACTATCTGTGGGTGAAAAAAGGTCAAAATGTTAGGATGGTAGATTGCTCGGTGACCCCTACAGATCCTGGGCACTGCGTAGGAATCCAGTTAGTGCTGTGCACTCTACTAATGAGGAAATTAGGCAATCAAAGCGCAGTTTGTGTGCTTGAAACTGACATTATTCTTATAAATACTTATTTACCACATGAGCGACAATGGTACGTTCTATTTTCATTACGTCTCTTAAGGTGGGGGAACTGCGAGACTCCTTTTATGGGTTGACCCCCCGTTTAAAAAGCATTAGGTAGAATCATGAACTAAAATAGTCCTAAAATCATGAAAGAAAGGGTTAAGAGGGAAGAAAACAAGGGCAAATGATTGCTTAACTCTCTAATACATTGAGTGTGATGTGTGTGACAAATGTCTGGTGAATTCACTGCTCGGTTTGTACTTTGGTGTGTCTCTGTGACCTAATCTGACTTTCCGTCCCGCATTAGGAGGGAGAAAATTACAATAAGAATACAACAGGAGGACCTTTTTATTATTTTCTCAATGCAAATTAAAAAAATATAAAGTTCCGGACAAGAACGATTACCGTATTTTCTGGACTACAGAGCTTGTATATGTATATAAAAAATATATATCCATATACAAGCCGCAGTGGGCCATAAAAGTCGATGGCTTAAAACTTGCATCATACAAACTTCTTTGTGTGGTTTAAATAATCACCAGTTAGTAATTTGTTGTGCGTGTTCTATCTGCTAAGAAAAAGTATCATAGGGTATTCCTCTTTGCATTGATTATTTTTGATTCTAATTCCAGTTAGAGCGCGCCTAGTGGTGGAAGAAAAGTCCACAGAATATAAGCTGCATGGTTCAAAATCGAGGCAAAAAATAGCGGCTTATAGTCCAGAAAATATGGTAGCTTCTCCCCCGTCTTGATTCTGGATCCGTTGATGGCGTCATTGAACATGTCAATATGCCAAAAGCTGAGTCCCTGATTGGTTTAGGGGTCATCTTTGCCAAAGTTCTTTTTTTTTTTTTTTTTTACTCTCGACACACCGCACCGCCGTATGACCACAGATTGTGTCTGCACATTGACTTAACATAACAAATTTAGTTTTTGTTGGTTGTATCCATATTTACTCAGCCTGTCAGCTGCATCTCTATAACTCTTTATTGTGCTCATATGAAATTTAGGAATTGTGTGGGGGTGGCTGTCCATTGGATGGTTCCTCTATCCTAAATTATTGTGTGGACCAGAACAATCCGTTAATCAAAACCAAGTCAATTTTTGCAGAGATTTGTAGATTTTAGAATAAATCGATGGTTTAATCCACATTGTAATAGTTTATCTGCAAAAGCTTTACATTCAATGTTTTTAATTCTAATTTATGTTTTTTTTAAGTAAAACGCAACATTAAACTCTGTCTTTTTTAAACCCTGGAAGTTCAAACGTTGATTGAAAAATAATTCCTATTGAATGAAACTAAAGATCTGATTGTGATTAATGATTTGCATAGATTTAACTTAAATTATGTACAGGAGACACGACATGAAGGAGATTGACTGACAGTAGTTTACAACCAACCACTATAAAACAGAGGTGGGAACAAGTCATTGTTTTGCAAGTCTCAAGTCAGTCTCAAGTCTTTAACCTCAAGTCCGAGTCAAGTCCCGAGTCGAGTCACAAGTCAAGACCAACAAGTCACAAGTCAAGTCACAAGTCAAGACCAACAAGTCTCAAGTCGAGTCATAAGTCAAGACCAACAAGTCTCAAGTCAAGTCTCAAGTCAAGACCAACAAGTCCCAAGTCGAGTCACAAGTCAAGACCAACAAGTCTCAAGTAAGTCTCAAGTCTTTAACCTCAAGTCCGAGTCAAGTCCCGAGTCGAGTCACAAGTCAAGACCAACAAGTCTCAAGTCGAGTCACAAATCAAGACCAACAAGTCTCAAGTCGAGTCACAAGTCAAGACCAACAAGTATCAAGTAAGTCTCAAGTCTTTAACCCCAAGTCCGAGTCAAGTCCCAAGTCGAGTCACAAGTCAAGACCAAGAAGTCTCAAGTCGAGTTACAAGTCCTACTACTGAACCTTCAAGTCCTTTCAAGTAATATTTTTCTGTAATTTGATTGGTTGGACTGTCAGAACAATCCAATGTGGTCCTAATTTGATTGGATATTGGGCCGACACCACACACGGATATAAAACCCAGACCTTGGATTTGGGGGAAAAATAGCAAGTCTTTCCAAGTCAGAGGTCTCAAGTCCAAGTCAAGTCACAAGTTATGGATATTAAAGTCTACGTCAAGCCAGAGCTTTGAAAGTCCAAGTCAAGTCTAAAGTCGTCAAATTCATGATTAGAGTCTGACTCGAGTCCAAGTCATATGACTCGAGTCCCCACCAATTTTTTTTGTCAATTACAGTGAATTGTGGGTTTCCTGCATGACCCATTGCAGGAGAATCTGTTTTGCATGTCCTTTTATTACCGAGTATCTGACCTAGTTTATTTAATAACACCCTATGAAATGGGGTTTCCCACAGAGCGAGTGGGGAGTGTCATCCCAGCTCTCCCCCTTTTTACCCCGGTGTGTACCCGCGGTTAGCTTGGTTTCTGCTCATCATGTATAAATAGAAAGTGCAGGCTGAGATAGAAGCGTGCATCCACGGACCCCCCCCCCACCCCCCACATGACTCACGGCCCCTCAGACGGGCCGCGCTCGGATACCAGACCTCCACAAATATGGTCCGATCACGAGAGGAGTCAGCGGGGCACCAGGCCAGTTGGGTCGCATTGGTGACGACCTCGCCCACATTCTTTGTGATACTCTGTCAGCTCCCCGGAAATACACCCTCACCGACACGTGGCGTGGCGCCCCCCCCACCCCATCCACTCATACAGCCTCCACAGCTGCTCTGAAAAATCAAGCCTGTGTGGAAGTCTTTATGATGGGACTGTCATGGAAATTTGTCAGCAAGAGGAATGTTTCTGAAATATTTATCCGATGAAATTCCTGGTAAAGAAAGAGATTGGGACAATGCAGAGCTTGTGTTGAGGTGTTTGGTTTAATGTGTTGGAAAATACTATGGATTCACTTCATTTTCAGGGTTTTTCCTTCATGCTCCTGCAACGTAATCTCCCTGGGTAACCCCCCCAAACACCGTGAAGCAACTTAACACCTCTATGGACGACATGTTTTGCATACATTCCCGAGTAATTTTCCACTTGAGGGACGTGGCGTGGAAGGGCCAGGAAGCAGAGGAGGAGCAGAAAGTTTACGGCTGGGCGTTTGAACCCCGTAAACCTTATTGGAAACTCTGTCCGACCACAAAGAATTTTAGTTTCACCTTTCAAATCTTAGAAGTTGCAGCAGTGATTGAGTTTTCAAGAAACGGGTTTTCCAATTAACTGAGCAGATCATTAATCAGTTCTTGGATGGAAATCATTCAAACGTAGAGGCTTGTGTTTCGTTTTTTGTGAAAATCCTTTTAAATGGAAGGTGTAGACATATTTGTATCACCTTACGGTTTAAAATTGAAACCCATCAGCTGGAAAGCACATCCTCCCACCCTCTCGGGTACCAAGAGCTGCGCTGCTTGTGATGATACTGTCTGAGGCGACGCCCACACAGCGCCAAAAGACTGCTGGATTATTTGATGAGCACGAAGAGACCTTTTAGGTGGTGAAGATCTATTAGCATTTCACAAACCTACAAAGAAGCATGAATCACTTCTGTTTATGAAGCCAGACGACGGGGTTTTTGGGAGAACCTCATTGTGCTTTTCTTGTCAAAAAGGGTTTAGTTTGATGATGACATGGTGTATTCTTGGAAGAAATGAGGTTTTCAAAGCCTCTTTAGTGTTTTTGTTCTGTGGTTTCACTTTTTTAATTGGAATTAGTTGTAATATTATACAACTAAACAGATTTAAACATCTTTTTAGAGCTTTATGTCAATTAAAAAAGCCAGATTTCTGAATGAGTATCCTCTGGTAATCCTCATATGAACTTCGGTTTGAACCTTTTCTTTATATATATTGTTTGGTGTCAGGAGTGGGATTTTAACCCACGGCTCTTTTCTGGACTTATATTGTCTAAATTCTTCCAGATTTCTGCGTTTTGCATCATTTTATTGAATTAATTTATATTTTACCATGGTGTGTGTTGAACTTTTTGTTCAAAAATTCGATTATGTTTTTATGTAAAGCACTTTGAGTGCTTGGAAAAGGGTTATACAAATGAAGTTTGTTTTGATAAATCAGTTTTAGCACTGCAGTGACACTCAAAAGACAAATCCAAATGATTGTTTTTCTACAGATAACTAAAGAAGAAAACTAGTTTTTCTAAAAATAAGGGTTTTTTGATTCACTCACAAGTGAACTCTCAGTGGTTTAGAGTTAAAACAAGAGAGTAAAGTGTGAAAATGTTCATGTCTGTTTGAGAAAAGCGTATAAAGTGTGTAGTGAGGGGTTTTACAGTCTTAAAATCTGTTATCCTACTCCACAGACCTCACCTATCGTGGGTATGGAAAGCATAGTTAATGGTGATAACTTGGTGCTCGTTATCTCTGGATGTTCGGAGAGTTTATCACTCTGTCTCGAGTGCCAGGTTTGATCAGCTCGGGGTTTGTTGGTTGGAATAGACAGAGCAAGGATCTCAGATCATTTAAGGGGGTCTAGATGTGTAAATTAGGTAAAGGTGTTTATTAGATGTAAAATATGCAAGGAGTGAAACTTGAGAAGCAAAGTTAAATGCTTTCTCTCTTGTCTTGTTCGGGACTATCGCCCTCCAAGTGAGCAGTTTTAGGAACAGTTTTTGGCAGTTCAATACGCCAACCATTTCCTCCAGCTCCTCTGAGGGATTCCTAGCTGACTAGCTGAGAAAATCTAGAAGCGATCACGACGCCTGGAATGGCATCACTCTGAGGTCTGGGGTTGGGAATCAATCGACATCCTGGTTGTCGAGGTTCTTAGTCACGCCCAGCCCAAAGTGTCTGTCAGGTCCTCTTGTAGGAAGGTGTGAATATGATTCATTCAAACTGAGTCCAGAGCAGATCAACCTGCCCACCTATAAAACCATCTAGAGGGCTGCTCATTCCTGGTCCTTGAGATCTACCACTCTACCTGTTCCTTCAATCAGAATGTGAGCCAATCAGCAGCCGCTTGGACATCTGGGAAGCAGACAGGACCAGGATCCCCCCTGATCTTATGCTATCCTGGTGCTCAAGATCCACCAACTGACTAAACATGCCTTAAATGGATCCAAACATTTAGTTTTTCATTTTTTGTAGCAAAATGAGCAACAAATCTCCCCAAAGCGTAAGAAGTATTACTTAATTTACCTGTAAACCCTTTTTTTTCAGCTTGAATGAAAAGTTTTAACGAGTCCTCCCGATTGGTCCACCTGTACATCCATATATTTACAGCATAATGAGGGACACACGTCAGACTTTAATGTGTGTTTGTCTCTAAACTCTTCAGTGAGACCAACGTTTCATTTCAGAATTAAAAAAAAAGAAATGTTACCCCTATGACTGTTGAATATTCTGCTTTTTTCAGGTGGATGACTCACCAACTAGGTGTTTTCCCACAGTTGTTTAAACAATTTCATCCATTTTTTATTGATTTGAAACTGATTTAATTCCGAAAAGATGACTGTTTGGTTGTTGAAATTTTTTCTAACCACAATAAAAGTGATAAAACTGCCAATTTAACCAAAGTTTTCACTGACTTCAGTGAAGACATAGAAAATGCAGCTCAATAGCAGATAACTTTATTTAAATAACCAAAACTCAAAAGTACACAAAAAGAATTCCTCTTACTCGTTTCAGTTTTGCTAAACTGCTCTTTAAATGGGATTTTTTTTTTCAATTAGCATAAAACTTCTATATGATTTAGGCATTAAAGAAAACAGCGGTTAACTTCACAGAAAACCCACGTTCTGACTTCAAGTGACTTTCACTTCAAATTTACCACAAATGATGCTTCACCCGAGCAAAAGTACGTTCAGTCATTTCAGACGCTGACATGTTTTGTGCTTTTCATCTCCTGCAGATGCTGAGAGGTCCGGCCACGGCTCCTGAATCCAGACGAAACTTCTGTGAATGAGAAAGGATGCAAATGTGGAAGCAGTTGGTGTTGGATTCAGTTTCTCTGCGTTTTTTTTTTTTTTTTTT
>NC_050531.1:5753784-5754085 GCF_002922805.2 Oryzias melastigma | reverse complement strand
TAATTAGTGATGTTTTTGCTTCATCAAGCTTAAAATATGTGAATTTTGGGTTTTTTTACATTAATTTTGATAAGAATAAAACTTGTGGATCAAATGTTCTTTTCTGGACTTTTTAACGTTTTACTTTTTGTTTAGAAAAGCTGTAGATTTATCTGGATAAATATCTCGGATGCTTTCTGGGTCGGGTTTCTTGAAGCGTGCGAGTTTCCTCTGCTTGCAGCTGCAGAGGTTGAAGACTTTCTCTCACCTTTTACTTGCAGTTTCTGTGGAGCTCGTGTCACTTGACCTCATGACTTCTCCA
>NC_050531.1:5744715-5753734 GCF_002922805.2 Oryzias melastigma | reverse complement strand
ATAAAAGGATGATTTAATTTAAAAAACTGCATTAAATCTGTAAAAAAAGACATAAAATGTGTTTTCCTAGTGATTTTCTAATTATAATTAAGTTGTTTTTTGGCAAAATCAAAAAATATGTCAATTATAGAGCAACCCCACCCCTCTTCCTCTCCCCGTTGCTGAGAGCTCTCTGTTTACACACTTTCCTGCTAGCTTGGATGCATCAGAGAGGAGCGGACCAATCAGCTTTCAGCTGATTTTTTTTTTTTTTTGTCCAAAACATGATTTTTTTCAAAAAGCATTTTTTCATCTGTTCCTGATTCACAACAATTTGACCAAAGAAGTACTTAGAAATGTAATTTTAAGCTTAAATTTCTTTATATATGTTGTCTATTGTCAGTAAAATGCTACAAGAACATGTTAAAAACACATAATTAAATCATCTTTCTTGTCATGGAAGGAAGTCATTGGATAATGATACATTTTATGGCGAGGAATATGCCCGCCGTTTGATTTTAGTCGTGTTTTTTTTCATCTTTTGCACATCGTCCTGTCACAGGATTTGTCCAGATTTCCTTCCTTCCTCTTGTTGTTGCTCTTTGAAAAGACTAGATTGGTGAATATTGACCACAATGCATTGCGTTTGATTGGTTTGTCAATGAACACTATGTATTTCATAAAAAATAATCTGCGTTTTGATCATTAGAACACAGTGGATTAATAAATAGACAAATGTAAAATAGTAAAAATGTAAAATAGTAAAATGTTCATTTATGAGGTTTTTGTTTCCGCCAATGGGTGATGTCGTATTTGCTGTTCAGAAAGACAAAAAATAGTAGTGAGTATGTGTTCGAAGTGCATTCAAATCAACCAAATTATTAAGTCTTTTAAGGGTTATAAGGAGGAGTGAATGAATTTGGACACAGACGGTCTCACCTTATTTAATTTAAGGAATCAGCTTCAGTGTCTTTAGGAAGTTAAAATAAGAAGTATTTTATAATTGGACAGTAATGATGCCAAAAGTATTTTTTTTGGCATCCACAAAGTCTTTTTAACAGATATATTGTATTATGTTACACAACATTTCCACAAAACTGTCCAAAAATCTCAACTCTGAATAGTAAGTTTAGTCACTAAAAGAAATCAAAGTGTTTTTTTAAAAAATAAAATAAAAATGTAAAAATCCAAAAAGATTAAAGAGAGTTTACTGTCATTTCTATTTGTTAAAGGAAACAAATACATTGAATATTTTTATTAGCCACTCTGGAGTCAGGATTGAAAAAACAAAAGACAACAAGTTTGAACAAGAACATAAAGATTTTAAGAGGAAATGAGAATATATTTAAAAAATTGAAAATTGCAGAGAGAAGAATAATGCAGTCAAACCACATGGTATCTTTTATCTACAAAACAAAATTAAAACTATGCAAAAAGTGTCTTAAATAACTACAACTCAAGGATTTCTTCCACATTCGTGCGTCACAACTTTTGTTTTGTTTGTTTTAAACCTAAACTTGAAACCTTTTAAATGACTAATTGTTTTTTTCTTTGTGTGTCAATCCTGCATCATTGTAAAGAACAAACTCAAACTGTGAGAGCAAAGATTAAACTGAACCTTTTCACTCCATTGAGGTTGTTTTTCTGTTGTTTTTGTTTCACAGTTTGTTCATGTTGAAGTTCTGACACAAATCTGCATTTTGGGTTCTGACATGTTTGATTCAAATCTGTAAATATCAACAATAAATATTAAGAAGAAATAAGAATAGAGCATGTCACTGCTCATTGAAAAACTTAGTTTACTGTATTAATATAGGTGTTGCAGTGCATTCTGGGATAACGTATTTTTTTTTATTTTTATTTGGAACAAAATACGGAGGACTTAGCAGAAATATGAGTTTGGATCAATTTTACAGCTTTGTGAAAGTTACACGTAAACATTGAGGAGCATCACTGAAAGGCAGAATTTGATTTTATTGACTATGGGTGGATGATACTGAGAATTTAGGTATTGATCTGATATTACAGGGCTAGTATCAGCATCATTGATACCGATACTTATTTCTTAAAATGATAATTTCAGGAATACATTTTTTTTTGGTAATTATGTGTGAACATGCAACAAACATTGAAGATATTAATATTGGCATAATACCATTTTAATGAGAAAAATAAAAGTAACTAGTGTAAAATAAAATAAAAAATAAAATACACAAACATATATTTAAAAAGAAATAAAAGCAGTACTAAAATATAAAATTCACTAGTGAAAAAAGTAAATAAAACCAACACTGTAATAACTATACAAATCTAAACAATACAATAAATATTCTGCAGTTGGATGCAAAAATGTGTTTTTTTTTAATGACTCTTAAGTCACCAAAAAAGCAGGAAGGTGAGGTTCAAGGTGTGAAGAGGAGGTATAGTGTTTACACACAAGGATACTTCTGACAGATTAGGTGGTTTTTATTCAAATTGAGCTGGTTTTCTACCCAATCTGGCAACACAGAAATTTTGTACAGAAATTCCTATTTTTCCTCTTAAATTAAAATGAGACTCTGAGAGGTTTGCACAAAAATTATAATGTGTCTCAATGTAAGTTGATGCATTTATGGCAAATAAAATAAAACTTGAACCTGTAACCTTGACAGAAATCCGTAAATAAATTGATGAAAAACTGCGACAAAAGTACTGATCACAACACGATAGTATCAATACTTCACCTTATACTAACGTCCTGTAACAATTTGATGTTGTTTAAAGATGTAGCATCTAAAAAGACAAAAAAAAACTTGTGAAATACTAGGGCTGAGTATTAATAATTATTTCCAGAATCAATTCGACTCCAATTTTTTTAGATTCTTTCAATCCACTTAATTCAATTTGATTAAATTTTGCGTTTACATATTTGTTTAGAACTAGATTAATAATTTATATATGCTTTGAATATTTTTATATTACTCTAATACATTAAAACCAACTATTGCTCTGCTTCTTCTGGAGGGCGTTTCAGTTTGGCCACTAGGTGGCGATCACACTGTTACATCTTATTACAGAAGAAGAAGAAAGTATGAAGAAAAAACTGTTTTAGACCACAAATGGTTAAAAATATTTCCTTAAAAGAGTTTGAGTTTATTTAGTCAGAATGTATGTTTAGGTCGACCGAGCGTTAGCATTAGCCGTCCAATGGGAAATCCCATTATACGTTAGCATCAAGCTAGTGGACGTTAGCATTATGAGTTAGATTGATCTCTAATTTATGGATGGATTGATCTATTAAGCTTAGATCAATTTTATCAACGCACTGAAGGGGATCATTAGGTAAAATTACTTATTTTATTGTTTTTTTTCTTCAGAATTGAAAGCTCTATCATTTATGGTCACCAAATTTAGTCTCTGGGCTTTTTGTGGCTAGTTTGCCATGACAAATTGTGATCTTCTCTGGAAGAAAAACTTTGAAAAAGATGATCAGGGGAACCGTCAGCACTCGGTTTCTGTTTCATACTTGCTGCTCAGATACCCAGAATGAAGTGTGCTTCTGGTGGAGGTTTTTCTAGTCCATTCTCCATGTCTGACTGCAGACATGAACGCTCCTTCCTCTTGAGCAGAAACCTTTGGATGGGGTCAGCTGAGCAGTTAGTCATGCTTACTAAACTGGATCTGCAAGCATGACTTTTTTTTAAGAGCAGCCCTCTTCCATTAAAAGCCTGTGCAGGCCTGGGTCACCTTTCACTTAAAACACTCATCCTGAGCACATTTTTGAGTATTTCCAAGAAATCTGTTAGATATCAAAAACCCCAAACTGTGCCAGGTCAGGCTGTCTGATTCTCTCTTTTACTCACTTTCATGTGAAGCCGCCGGCTTTGGATGTTGAAGAGCAGAAAGGAGGTTAAGCAAACAGAAAGCTCATTAAAATAATGTGAACTCCCACTCCCCCCCACCTTTTTTTTTTTTTTTTTCTGCGCCGCAGGAATGCGCCGTCGTGCTTCACGTCTCCTGCAGAATCACTGAAGGTCTTCAGGTAATGAATGAACCGGGGATGCCCGCTCAGCCTCCAGTAAACAAGGAGACAGTCAAAGAAAACGCGCTTCCCACTCGTCTCTGCATATTTCAATTATGACACACTTTATTTTGACAGACATTTTAGGAGAGTTTGCTCTTTACAATGATGTAATGGCACAAACCCCCCCCCAATTACTCATTAAAAAGGTTTTAAAAGTATAAATTTCAACTTTAAACAAACATTACAAGAGATAAGACGCATAAATGTGGAATAAATCCTTGAAATGTGATCGTTTTGTGGAGTTTCACCTGATTTTTAAGCCACTTTTTACTTAATTTTGATTCCTTCTTTGCCTTATTTTTGCTTTTTTGCACTTTTATTTAATCTCTACATGTTTGATCTTTTTATAAAACATAAAAAAAATAATTGACCTCAATTTTTGTTATTTTTGTAATAAAAAAAAATGATTTTTTTTATTGATCCAAAGCTAAATAAATGTCTGCTAAGTCCTCTGCACTTTGTTTAGAATCAAAATCAAAGTACAAGCTGTCCCAGAATGCTTTGCTGCACCTATATTAGCACTGTAAATGTCCCAAATCCTGCTCTAATCCCTATAACTACTACAAAACTTAAAAGGCAATTATGACGTCAAGAATTGCAAAAAAATCTAATTAACACAAACATTTTATGACGTCTATTTATGAATCCACTGTGTTCTGATGATGAAAATGTTGATGGTTCATTAAAAAAATTACATTTAAACACATTTTTTTGCAAAAATTGTGTCTATATTAGCTAATGCACTGAGCATTAATGCACACTGGTTTTTTGCAAAGACTTCTGGGAAATTTTAATAGAAAAAAACAACTTGAATAAACAACATTTAATCATATTTGTTTTTCTATTTAAGTGATTTTAAAAAGGTTTAATCGACTGTCCATCAACCCATTCATGTAACCATCCATAAACATTAAAAAAATGTCATGTTTGACTTGAATTTTTGCTTTTTTTTAATTAAAGTAACTCTGTGGCAGCAGGAGAACCTTATTCCACATGGTGGATTTTATTTTGAAAGGAACTTGCTCGCAAAAGAAACAGAAACTTGAGTTATTATTTGTACAAAAAAACAATTTTAATATTTTTTTGCAGTTATTTAAAAGCTGCACACAAAACCTAAACAGAGGAACTTTGTGACTCCTTAATGTGTTTTGTTTACCGTATTTCCTGAGTATTAGTCGCACCGGAGTATAAGTCGCAAGAGCAAAAAATGTCTAATCAAGAAGAAGAAAACCATATATAAGTCGTTATGTAGTATAAGTCGCACTTTCGGGAGAAAAGTTTTATTTTTTTAAAAGTAAATCTCCCAAGCGTAGCCAAAAAAAAACAAAATAAAATGATTACAAAAATAGTAATCTTTTAATCTGTATAAGAAAAATATAAAATTTTAAGGGAAAAACCATCAGATTCTTTTCCATGTTTGTTTTGGACGACACTTCTTCTTCTGCTGCTGAATGCAGCAAATACTTATACTCAGATACAGCACCCTCTAGTGGTCGTTCGAGGCAACAACTGGTGTTTACAGGGAAAATAGCAAATACATGAGCCTATTTATGTCTAAAAAAAATAAATAAATAAAATAAAAATAAGTCACTCCTGAGTATAAGTCACAACCCTGGCTAAACTATGAAAAAAATGAGACTTATAATATGGAAAATATGGTAGTAAGAATGCGACTCAAACAGCTTAAAAGTTGCAGACCTCAGTTATAAAACATGAATTTTATCTAAATTTAAAAGTGATTTTTTGGACAGTTTAAGGTGGATTGTGGAAATATTGTGAAACATAATAGAAAAGGAAGAAATAAAGGCTGTAAAAAATAGTTTGAAATTCCCAATTGTTATTTGGGTTTTAATGTATTGACTGGTAAATGATTAAAGCAAATAGTGAGGACTAATCTAGTAGAATAAGATCTATGGATATTCGCTATTTTATGCATGTGAAGGTAAAATTTGAATTTTCTAAATGCCTGGTTCAACAAAAGGGCGTTCCTGATGGATAGCTGGATTTTCTAGTATTTGCTTTGCGCTCTTGTGTTTTCCACCTGCCTAAAGGTCAGTGTAAAGCTGCCCCTCAAGCTTTTATTCCTCCTAACTGGGTCAGAAAGGAGGTTAAGGTGAAGACAAACACCTTTTCTAAGAGAAATCACCAAATTCTTGCACTCATAGAACCGGAAGATGATGTCAAACTGAAAAAAGTGCTCAAATGAAAGCCTCCAGAAACGCCTCTCTGCTGTCGTCACCGTGCTTCACCTCAGGGAAGAGTCTGACAGTCTGACCTCATCCCTGATGTTCACGCCCTCCGTCCTTTGATTTGCCTGCTCTGTTTGTTCACCAGCGCCAGCGGTCTGCTCTCCTCCATTCATCTATCTGCCGATTTGCTAAACCCTTCCACTCCGGCGGCATTGTTTGCATTTTCCACCCGGAGGTGAGAAGCAGCAGCCTCATTCACACCTCTCGAGCTGCAGTCCTGCTGTGAGAGTGCAGATCAGGTCGAGCTTCTCACCTACAGTCTAATTGTTGCAGCCTCTTTGTTTCACCGAAACAAAAAAAAAAAAACTTTCTGGGAATTCACCATTAAATACCAAACTCACAAAATACCAAATAATATAAGAGGAGAGCTTCACCTACTTCCATCCATTCAAGTGTAACCTGAACGTTAAAGAGCAACATAATGAACGAAGCCAGGTGCATCATGGGATGTCCTCCGGCAATTCTGCTCTGTTACAGCATAACTATAAGAGGAGAGCTCAGGGTCAAATCTGTGGAAAATTCCAGGGCTGCATGGTAAAAACAGCTGTAGACAGCAGCAGTCTTAATGAGTGACAGCACTTAAGAGGATGAAACCGGAGCCTCTCAGTGATAAACATTCACTTTTCTGACTGAAAACTTCCCCTAAACCACATTATCAGGAACCCTCTAAACTGTTTTAGGCCTCCTTTAAGCTGCTGTCCTTTAAGGGTTAATAATAATTTGACTTTTACACTTTTAAATCAGCAAATTTAGAACGTTTTCAAAAGAAGTTGCTCCAAAACGGAAGGAGAAATGATCAAAACAGCTATTTTTTGGGGGGTAACCTTTGACATTTGACCATAAAAAAATCCCATAAAACGTGAACTCTGACTTGACCAAAGAAAGCATGGGAACCTTTTGAAGTCAAAAAAAACTATGAAAAGCTTTTAGGGGCTTATAGACTGATGCTTTTAATTCCTACACTGCAAATGCAAAAAAGGGAAGGGACATATTTGCAGAAGAAAAAAAAAATAATTAAAAATTTAGAAGAAAAACTGTCTGGACAAACGTCTGGAGTGAGTCATTTGTCGTCATCCATGAATAAAAATCTGCAGGAAGTCCATAAGCGGAAGTTTTTGTAGTAAAAATAGTTAAAAAGAACATTTAATTGATGCATTTTTGTATTTTTGTACAGAAAAAAATTAATAATTTCCACCAAAGTGCTTGATAATATAATAACCCCTATAAAAAATAAGTATACTCAAGTTTGTTTTAAGTATACTTTTTTAAAAACAAAAAAATATTTATACTTTTAGGGACTTATTAGAGATAAACTTTACAAGTTCATGAGATCATGACTTGGATTATACTTAGAATTATAAGACAAGTCTAAATATATTTGTCGATATTTATAAATGTCCATAAATATGTTCTTACACAGCATTAAAAAAGTTAATGTATTCTTGGGATATTTCCAGTACATTAAACATTTATTTTAATACACTAATCAGTACTTGTAAACTAAAAGAAAACTTTATAGATATACTCCTAAGTGTACTTTTATTAACTTAGAGCAGGATCTGCAACCTCCAAAACTACAAGAGCCATTTGGTTCAGTTTCTTATAGACCAAAATCCACAAGAGCTGGAAAGTCCATGTTATTGTCAAGAAAATACACAATATTTATGTTTTTGTGGCAATTAAAAAATATTTAAGAAAAGTATTTTTCAAATATTACAATACAAAATTGAATTAAAACACTGACTATATTTTTCTATAACTGTTTTTATTGCTTTTACTGTTGACAGCACCACACACAAGTGCATTTCAAAATAAAATAAACCAATTAAGATCTAAGAAACTTCAAAATAAAATGTCAAAAATCGTTTTTTTTTTTTTTAATTAGGATTTCGGTTCATTATTTTTGTCCTTTTACTGTCAAATATAAACAACATTGAAGTAGAATCACATTATTAAGACTAAAATCAATCAAAACATTAAAAATAAACTGAGCTTTTTATTCTCATTTTTAAAGATGTGAGGCTTCATGGTAACTTACCAAAATAAAAGGGTTGTAGAAACTATTATTTTAATAACTTTGCAATAAAAACACATTTGAAGAACATTTCTACAGAATTTCCGTGACAGTAAATTAAACTTTTAGCCTTGTTTTTGATTTGTGGTTTGAAATATTAAATACCTAAACAGGAATGGCAAAACTTAACTAACCAATCGATTTTTTATTTTAATTATTAGAATTTTTCTCTAAAGCTAAAGAGCCACATGAGGCTCCGGAGGTTACAAAGTTTATCACCAGTAAACTAATACTATGCTAGAAAGGTTACGTTAAGCATACTTCTAAAACATGTGTCAAAGTCAAGGCCCGGGGGCCGGATCTGGCCCTCCTGGTAACTACATCTGGCCCTCCTGGTAACTACGTCTGGACCTCCAGAACATTTAATGTTAATGGTTATCTTGTGTTATCTTGCGCTTATTTTTAGCTTTTTGAATTTTGACAAAATATATATTTAATGGAGAGTAAAATATTGAAAGTTATTAAAGGTTTAAGTTGCTTTATTCTGGAATAATGTTACTGCATTTTTACTATCCATAACTATGTTTAAAAGTTACGTTCTGAAAGTTTTAAAAATTGGCATTGTGCTAGCTTTTTTGGCTATTTGACATACGATTTTTAAGCTATTTTGGAGTTTAGCTAATATTTCAGCTACATGCTAGCTGTTTTGGCTAA
>NC_050531.1:5726647-5744569 GCF_002922805.2 Oryzias melastigma | reverse complement strand
ATATTTTAGCTGGCTATCAGCTTTAGCAAGTTTTTAGCTGTCACCATTAGCATCTTCAGTGGCTAAATTCAGCTAACAGCATTCACACTAGCATTATCACAGGTAATGCTATATATCTAGTTTATAATTATTGTAAAAAGTTACGGTTTTAAAATTTTGAAAATTAAGTTTTAGAGTGTTCAATAAATGTTTATCGTGTTTGGCCCGCGACCTCAGGTATGTTTAAGATTTTGGCCCCTTGTGTGATTAAGTTTGACAGTCCTGCTTCAAAACATATACTATACTATTTTTAGTAAGGGAAACCTTGTTTTAATTGATATAACTTTGCAGAGAAAAACTCATTTCAAGTCTACAAAGTAATTTACAGGAATGTGAAATGATATTCAAGAGGAGGGTTTTTTTTTCGTTTGTTTTGGTTTTACTGTATTGCAAGAGGGAAAGTTGCTTTCTTACTCATGGGGATAGCGAGCGCTAAAGTTTTAGATGTAAACCTGAAGGTGTGACTCACACTCTCGGTTTTGAAATCACTCAGAAATGTTCAAAATTCAGGTGGCAAAAAAACCAAAAACAAAAGCCTGCTAGCTAGCTAGCTAGCATGCGCAGAGGGAGAAAACCTGTCGACTTGTGAGGTTAAAAAACTGTGACTCATTCAGAAAAAGGAACTGTCATCCTGGACAGTTGAGGTGGCTTCTTACTGAGCATGTGCAGTTACGACTAAATGGGATTTTTTTATTTTAAAAGAGTAAGTTTTATGTCTTCTTTTGCAGCTAACGCCACTGCAAGTCACTGACAAGGAAGCGCGACAGCTGAAAGTAAAGAGAGGAAACCCTCGTCTCGAATTACATTCCTCCTGGCCCTGACGACTCGCTCAGCACCATAAATGGAAGGTGCTTCATTCACAAATTTGTACTCTGTGAACCCACAACTTCACCCAGCAGGGACACACTGCAAAATGCACGCAGAAAAACACACTAAATGAGAGTATTTTGAATTTATATGCACATTTTTTAGCATCTGCATGCAGACTTTCTGCTTTAAAAAGGTGCATTTCTGTGCAACTTTCAGCTCGTTCTTGAGCCAAATTTCTTCTACTAATGGTCTCTGCTGGGACAAAAATAGTAGCCCCCATCAGCAAATCCTACATTAAAATAGATCCTTCATCTCTTTATGTAATGGATCTGCTCCACTACGCTCACGTGCTTTAGTGAGAATCTTTATTTTGGTACATGACTGCATCTTATCTCCTTAACGAGTAATAATACCCAGCAGCCCCTTCTGCGTGATGCTTCCTCCGTCTGCTTTCCCTCCTTTTGCTCTCCAAGTGTTGCAGGTGAGAAAAAAAAAAAAACATTCAAGCTTCAGTGGGTGCAGAGGAGCCTGTGTGGCCAAACACGCTCGCTCGAGTCCAACTGATCCGTCCACGCTCCACATGGAAAAGCACTTTCCAGGAATCCCGCTGCACCGGTCAGCCGCTCTGACTTCATTTCACCGCTTTGGGTCAAGGCGATTCCTCAGCTGCCTCAGAGGCTGCAGTAAAACCCGATGAAGTTACTAATTTGATCTTAATAGAAACCTCTAACTACCTGGAATTGACATTAAATCTTCAGGTGGACTTTGGTGCCAAACATGTTGTCAGTTGGCACAGATCTGGATCAGAAGGATCAGCTCGTTCGCCTCTCTCATTCTAGGGAGTCAAAATATGGAGTCTGTCACCAGCAGAAGTAATTTACCTAAAAGTTTTACTCAATTTGTCCCTTTAAGCCTCAAGAACAGATGTAGTAACTGTCCCAATTATATCCGCTAAGAAAGGTTTATCAAATGTTAATTTTGTCAGATTATGTATTTTTATCCAAATTTGACAGGAAAATATCGATAAATTGAACACTAAATTGGCTGATAGAGGAGTATTTTAATGCTAGACGTAGGTAATTTTCATTTGTGTTCCAAGTTTAATCAGAATAATTCCAAAACCAGATCAAATGTACTTTTTTTTTAACAAACTTCAGTGTCTATTAAGTTATATTTTTCTTTTTTAAGGCCAAAAAAGTACAAAAGTTCAACTCATTTCCTTGAGTTACCAAATCAGTAGCTTATTTTGACAAACATTTACATATTCGATATGAAACATATACATTTACAGTGATATATACAAACACGTCTCCTTACGACAAAAGAATCGATTCAGCGATGTATCGCGATATTTCGTGAGGTGATACTTGTATCGATTTAAAACATCGGCATGACAATATTCATCCCGTCATGTTAAAATGTTTCTGGAAAGAATTGGCAGTTTTCTTCCCCTTATTAATTTCATACTTTTAGAACATTATTGGTTGAAGCACATCATTCTATGTTTTTTTACATATATTTTTTTTATAGAAATCAGACAATGTTGACTATTCTGGTACAGTCATGTGATATATCGCGACACATATCGCGATTATATCGTGAGACATCTATCGCAATAAGTATCGTATCGACAGGATCTAGCCAGTACACACCCCCTGAAATTATAGCTCTTTATTAATGAAAATTTGTGCTTAAAGATCCATTCTAATCATTTTTTTTATCTTCTTATTTATGACTTTACCATTTTTTTTAGCCAAAATCCCCCAAAACGGTGTTGTTTTCTAGGACGTAGTTTCTGCAGAGCGGATAGAAATTCCCCTCTGAATTCACCTACTTCTTGCTTACAGCCCATCAAACCTTAACGTAACATTAGTGATGAAACAAAAGGCAATATTGGAGCCATCCATACAGTTTTGAGCCAGATTCCAGCAGCTCGGATGAGTAAACAAAGACGTTCATGGATCTACTATTGTGAGTGGATCCACCAGAATGGAGCTTGACCTTAGTATTTTTTACATCACAAATAGCAAGTAGGATTTTTTGTCTGCAACAATTTGAATAAATAAATACTCAGAAACAGTTTTGAGCTCATTTTTCTTTATATACATCCTCCATCACCAGAAGAAACATGTTAAAAACACTTTAAATTGAGATCTTTTTTCATTGACAATGTGAACATATGAGCTGAAATGATCAAATAAATAACCCCAGTCCTTAATTTGTTGGTCAAAAAGCAATTTAAAATCATCATTTAGGCGAGGGATCGGCAACCTTTAAAAGTTAAAGAACCATTTGGGCTAGTTTTCTACTGAATAGAACCTAGAAGGAGCGTGGAGATTTACTTTAGCCTTTAAGAAAAATTGATTTTTTTTAATTACCTTTTTTTTTTTAAAATAAATATGAATTAAGTCTATTTTTGGCATGAACAAAAGGAAAAATATAAAAATAATTTATCATTTTTACTTTTAGTAGAGGTCAAATTAGCAAAAAAGCTAGCCCGTTGCTTAATTATTAGCTGAATTTCGAAATAGCCTAAAATTCCTCAGTTAGCCTAAAAACTCCAGTAGATAACAATTGGCCAAAAATGTTAGTATATTGCTAAAATATCAGCTAAATTCTAAATTAGCATAAAAAATTAATTAGAGGCCCAATTAGCCAAAAGAAAAAGCTAGCTTGTTGCTAAATAATTAGCTGAACTCCTAAATAGCCTAAAATTCTTCAGTAAATTAAATTAGTCAAAAAGTTAGCCTGTTTCTATAAATAGAAGCTAAATTCTTAATTATTCAAAAAAAAAAAACTTCAGTAGATAACAAATTAGCCGAAAATAGCGGAATGTTGCTAAATTATTAGCAAAACCCCAAATTAGCATACAATTCTTCAGTAAACTAAATTAGTCAAAAACGTTAGCATGTTGCTAAAATAGAAGCTAAACTTTAAATTAGCCTAAAACCCCAGTAGATAACAAATTAGCCAAAAACATTAGCATGGGGCTAAAATAATAGCTAATCTCCACCCTAAGAGAGCTTGCAGGTTGCAGCCCCCTGGTTTAGGCGGATTAGCCCGGCTTCAGCTGCGCAGACGACTGCAGGTCAGTCGAGCTTTTATTCCCTCATCTGGAGTAAGCAGTTGTAGTTATCTTGTGATAACAAGTTTTTTAGTGGTTATCTCGAGGAAACAAACGGAAAAAGGGTCAGTGGGCCGCACTCAATGAATGTAAGGATTCATTTTGGACAAAAAAAAAAAAAATCATTTTTAATGTTAGGAAAGCAACATGTGAATTTCTTTTGCAGCTTTGTAAAACTTGTGGCAGTATTATAGATAAATTTACCACATTTACACACAAAACTATTTTTATTTGGTCAGACCGAGAAGTTAATTGAACTTATGAACTAAAGATCTACTGATGGGGTAAAAGTCTTCAATTTCAGAGGGAAAAACGTCACATTTGAGGTTTTTTTTTAACATTTCTGATGATTCCAGCTAATTCTGAAGAAGAAAAGCCAGTTTTTCTCCTTCAGAATCCACTGGAATCATCGTGTTAATGGTTGAAAAGTTACAGTAAATCTGAGAACATAAACATTAAAGCTTTGGTGTTAAAGGGTTAAACTGTAAGATCTTTTTAATTTTTTAGAGTAGTTCCCAAGTGAAGTGGCCGCCTGGTGGCGTCCTAACAGAAGCTAAGTCTTTTTCCTCGAAATTTGATTGCAAAACAAAGTTATTTTCCTTTTTAACTTTTATTTTTGCACTTTTAAGGCTCAGCACATAATCCAAATAAATGCACTCATCTAGTTTAGTCGCATCTTTTGATTTTTTACCTTAAATTCGGGCGCGCTCTTGTGAATCTTCACGCCAACCTCCTTCAACCCATTTAAAAATGTTTTCTTTTGCTATATATGATCTGTCGACAGTTACCCAACGTTCAGTGATCTGTCACACAGACGTTTTTCTTTTTTTATCTCATTCCAGAGAACGAAGACGCCGTTGATGACTGCGGAAAAAAAAGTACAGCCATTCAAGTATTGAAAACTTCTGCTGCACTTAATCTGTTTTATTCAGCGTCTTCACTCTGAGTCACGGCTGTAGGGGAAGTTGGCCGTGTTCTTTATGCATGGGTGTTCATTTATAAACCTGCCATTTAGAAATCATCCCGTCTGTGTTGGGGCTCTCCCCCTCTCTGCAGAGAGAAGTCTATAACACGCCATTAACCTCAATGAACCTGTTTTTTTTTTTGCACTCAGGGGAAGTGGAATCACATGTCTCATGACTATTCTTTTCAATTTTTAGCACCGTTCGTACGAGAAGTGTACTCTCACACCCTTCCAAACAACATCAGGGGAAGAAACTTCTGCGCAGACGTTGAATCATTTTGTTGACTGTCTGAGATGATCGCAGCATCTCTGTGCAGGTGAAAGTGCAGACTTAAATCCTGACATACTCACACCTGTCCTGCTTTCTGATGGAGTGGAAACTAAAAACACACACCTTTCTTTTTCCTTTTCTTGACACATGCTGCTGAAAAACGACACTTTAACTTTTAAATTGCTCAACGCTACAGGAAATTGCCTCATCGGGTTTTTCAGTAAAAAAAAAAGTAAGCCTGCAAATGCACACTTTAATGTGGTGAACCACTTGACTCTGCAACCTTAAATATCATATCTCGAACAGGGGCCTTATTGTGCATGCGCCTCCGTCCCTGCACGTTTATCACCCGCTGACACTTCTAGGAACGCTGGCTGTGTCCTCTTCACAGAAAGCCGAGCGTATTCTCTGCAGCCTTAAAATAAAAGCTGCTTCCTCTTTGCTTCTGTCGCGTGTTTACACTTCACATGCAGTCCGCGGACTTCCAATCCAGAATTACATGCAGATTATTGATAATATCGTTAGAATGGAGGCTTATCGTAAAAGTGCGTGAAATGTGCAGCAACGAACCGTGCAGAGCGCTGCGTTCCTGGAGGATTCTTTTCCATAAATTCTCTTGTGACTGGACAAGAGAGCGTCAGCTTTTTTCCCTCCGTTCTGTTAAGGCGGCAAAAATAAAACTAAATGAGTCTGTTTATTTGTTCCTTAAAACTTCACATTTTTACTACTTAAAAACACCTTTTCTAATGAAAATTGCGTTTTTGGTGCATTTAACGTCTTCATGTTGCGTTTTTCTCCTGATGGAGGACATGGACGTCTTTCTTTTCTTTGTCTGATTATGCATCTGGATCAAAACTGTACAGCTGGATGGCTCCGAAATGCTTTCCATTTTTGTTACATTGGTAAAGTCAGGTTTGGGGTTTTTGAGGGGCTGGAAGCTAGAGTGAATAAACAAAGGGATGATGGGAAACAGTTAGTGCTGCAGCGATTAGTCAATTAGTCAATTTCATGCATTTAAGAGTAATCCTCTAAAATAAAAACAAGCACTGTTTGCAGCAGCCCCTCCCATACCCACGAAAATGAGTGGTTGGAAACGTGCTGACATAAGATCGTTTCAAACAGCTCCCTCCAGGAAGAGTCTGTGCTGCAAGCTCCGCCCCCCGGCTTACACAACACTCAATTTATCCCCTTACCAGTGATAATCAGTGAAAAAAAACAACTTTCATTTTAGATGCAGAATACCGTATATCTTCCAATTGTGTCCTGTCTTCAATAAATTCCAGCTCAAATAAGTGTTACTTTTTCCCCGGCGCTACCTTAAGACGCCACCTTAACACCCGGTCCGCACAGCTGCGCAGAAGCCGCGTGTATTTGTGTTGTGAAGGAGTTTAGCGATGGACAGACCTACTAAAGGCAGATATTTCACATGTGCATCCATCTTTGAAGAAGTTTGGATTATTTTCGTGGGAGAGACACGGATTTTGTCTGGGATGACGTCATGACGCAGCAGCAGGCGGAGCTTCAGGAATCGAGCCGTTTTACTTCCGGGTAGGGAAAAATTCATGAAATATAACTAATATTTCATAAATAATTTGTTTTTTAGTGGTCCAAATGTAATATATGATCATATATATGGATATAGTTCACTCTGAAAGGCTTAAGAAAATCATGGTAGAACCCCTTTACACTAAAACCAACCAACAAGTCAGTTCGAGAAAGAAAAGATTAAATTCACACAGAAACAAAACTTAAGATAAGTAGACAAATACACCTCAATAATACAATCCAAATACTTTACCTTAAAAAAACACATTCCTGTCAACGCATCATACTTTCTACTTGAATAGAATTTTGGTGCTAAAACTTCAATTCACTCACATATTTGTTTAAAAAGTTGTTTTTGCTGCATCTATTTACATAAAACATTAGATTTTCGGTCTTCATGTATAAAACTCACAATGAAAACGACTTTTTGAAAAAATTTACAATAAAAAAAATTGTCAAAAAAATTTAGTTTTTCTACAAACTATAGTACGTAATTCTTTATAATTATATTGCTGTCTTTTCCACTTCTTTGTTGGTTTTATTTAAATATCCAGGCAGGTTTGGAAACATGTTCGTTAGTTGAAACTTGTTTAATTAAACTCCAAACAGTGTAAAACTGCAGCTCTCATTAGGGTTTAACCTTTCAAAATAAAAGTCTCCACTTCAGTCCTAAACTGCTGCTCTTTCAGTGTATTTTCATTTTTTTTTTATCTTTTGAATCCAAGTCTTTCCAGTCTGTGTACAATGTGAAGCTGTGCACAAAAATGGTTCATGGAAAGTGTAAAACGCTCAAGAGTCGATTTGTAAAAAAATAATTCTAATTCAGAGAAAAACTGACCGCTGATTACACAAGTTGTAACAAAAGATTCTGCAAAATAAAGAGAGCAAATCTTTAAAAAAAAAAGTAAACACTGATGACTTTTTCACACGGATTCAAAGGTGTTAAAGAGTTTTTGTTCTCTTCTACTTTAACCATCATGAATGTGACAGGAAGAGCATAGTGACACATTTACAGTCATCCAACTTTATTTACTGAATTTCTGTCCATAAATCTTTTATTGTTTGTATTATTTATTACTATTCTTTTCTTTTCAATTTGAAGTCCACAAAAATAAACTTAAGTGTTTGTTGTCTATTATGTTTATGTCACCAGATAAACATTTCCTTTAAATGTTCACATTTTATCGAAGACAGTGAAGTGTTAACTGTTTTTTCACAGCTTATGCATCTTCACAAAACATGACAAAAAAACAAAAACAAAATGAATATAAAACCAAAAGCCTTTTTAATTCATTTAAAAAAGATTTGCCATTGTTTCTGATTTTTTAATGACTTTTTAGTGTTTCTAATGTTACTTTTGTTGCGTTTTACTTGCTTTTTAATTTAGAGACTATTATACATTATTGTTTTAACCTGTTGGCACAATATTAGGAGCAATAAATCGCAATGATGCATGGGTTTGTGTCTGACTTATTCATTTAATTTTATTTTATTTTAAATGTAATTTTATTTTATTCACAAATACACCAGAAAAGGAGAGGACTGCACTGCACTCACATTCGTTGTATTAAGTACAATGAGAATAAAGGTATTCAAATTCCCCCCACAGATGATGACTTATTTATTTATTTAGTTGGTTAGTTAGTCAGTCAGTCGGTTGGTTAGTAAGTATTTGTTCTATTTATTTAATTTGTCGGTTGGTTAGTTAGTTTATATATTTAATATTGGTTCCATTTATTTATTTGTTTGTTGAGTTCGTTAATATATTTATTTAGTGAGTTAGTTTGCTCTTTTGTATTTATTGTTTGTTCTATTTACGTATGAATTTGTTTATTTAAATATGTATTGCTTTATACTTTACATTATATTTATCATGTGATGTCATTCAAAGGTTTTTGTGTTTGTAGGTGTTGCTACGAGTAACACTGTGTATGTTTATTTGCTTGTTTTTTCCCTTTTTTACTGTTTGTTTATTCATTTATTTACTTAAATACTATTTGCTCTATTTATTTATTTATTTTATAATTTTTTTAAATGTATTTTCTTTATTTTTAACATCTGATGCAGAAGATCCTCTTGAACACAAGATGTTGCATCTCAAGGGAATCATCTTCATCTTTAAATGTGCTAAAACAAACAAATAAAAAAAGTTTAAAATAACACGTTTACTTTTAGAGTTTTTTTTTTTTTCCGACACAATGCTAGAATGTTCCAGCAGCAGAGAGGTTTTCTGGGGCAGGAGGGCAGGCTGGGTTTGTAGGTCACAGGTTTGAATCCGATAACTCGGCGGCGGCGGCTGGTTTCTCAGCCTCAGACACAAACAGGAGGACGTCGCTGGAAACTGGAGACGGACTTCTGCACGCTCAAACATGACATCACGCGACTTCCTGATCTAATAATGCGTTGCAGCCGTATCAATATATCAATTTAACCGAATCAGGAATGCCGACCCGACTGGTGCAGACAATGGGAACACAGAGGCAGCTGCCGCCTCTGCACGGTGCCAGCTGCTGATGACACAGACATGGATCAGAACCTGAAAATTACATTTACCGCTCGCCGTCGTGAAAAGAGTCACGCTCGTCCTCAAGCGTCAGCTCAGAGTGTCAGGGTTTGTAGACAGATCCCAACGCAGAGCCAGACTGGATGTTAATTCAGTGAAGATTTATTTGAAGGAAACAGCAACAAACTAAGGAGCAGGTAGGCGGTGGAGGCAGGAGGCTTTGACCAGAGAAAGCTGCTACAGGAACTAGGAGGCCACATGGAAGTGGAATAACCTGGCAGGGAGGAAGAGCCAGGAGGAAGCTTTTAAAGCAGATTTAATTGGAAGCAGGTGTGCAGCGTCACCGGTTAGAGAGGGCCACGCCTCCTGCCCCACGCCACCCTGTGCACAAAGGAGACAAAACATAAGTACAAAAACACAAAACCAAATAAAGAAAACCCCAAACCATAACACAGAGGGGTTCATAGAACCACAAACTGCAGCATGATTCAGGAATCCTCTTTTATCACCAGCAGATCAGATAAAGCAGCAGGAAAAGGTCAATGAAGAAGGAACTCTTGATGTAGTAAATTTCTTCATGTGTAGTGAAGACTCCGGGGGGCAGAAGGATAACGCCCTCGACTTCATGAAGAAGCTTTTATTTTTCAAGCTGAATAAATCAATTATCGCCTTTGTGTGCAGTCACAGCCGCGAGACGAAATGTCTGTTTTGTGCGCGACCACGTTCCTTAATGGGCTGATGGGTGTGAGGATCATGTGCTGCAGTGTGATGGACAGTGAAAGGCCGGCTGTGTTGGCTCACGGAGGAGGAGACGGAGGGAGAACCGGCACATGAAGGGCTCTCTGTATCTCTGCCGTGCACACAAGTATGCATTTCATTTCTGACGTCGGCCTGAAATAGCTTCAGACCTCAGGGTTTTGGGCTGGAGGCCACCTCAGCTGAGCCCTGACTTGCGCTGTGCGCAGCCTTGACCCTGAAACACAGTTTGTGGAGTCCTTTCCTGTAATTACAAGACTCCTCCACAGCTTTGTGTGAAATGACTGCTGGCATTTATTTCTGAAGCTGTAGAGCGAAAAGTTTTTAGGGGAAAGAGAGTAAAATGATGGAAACTCAAAAAAAAAAAAAAGAAAAGATAAAATGAAAAAAGTTGCCTCAAATTTCAATAATACACAATTTCAAAAAGATTAAACTATACATAAAATACAACAAATATGAAGCAAATAATCAACACCGAACCAAAAAATTCAAGAATCAAATAATACCTTCATTAACCTGAGTAGAAAAAAATGATTAAAGAAAATAATATTAAGAAAAGAAAACTGATTCTAGAATAAAAAGAAGAAGTCCACATGAAAGTGGGATCCTCCCCCAGGACAGACATATGATGTACCAGGACTCTTAAAGAACTAGCTTATTTAACTCTACAACTACGTGTCTGAATAGTGTAGCTGATGGACTTCATCCAGAAGGAAAAGGAGGTGTGAGTCGAGCCAGAGGCGGGGTCCACTTCCAAGGACAGGAGCACAGACGATCCACCTGGAAGAGGGACAACACGTGAATTACAGTGCGCCAAACAGAGGCACGGAGAACTACATGACAAATAAAGAATAATGGAGTAGATAGCACTCCAGTGCACCGTACTTTCCCCAGCTTCTAACTTCTAGAAGCCTACAAACAACTAATTGGCATTGTCACTGAACTTTAATTTAATTTCAATAGTAAGTTGCATGCACTATAACCTATATTATGATGGTCCAGACCAGCGGTCTGCAACCTGCGGCTCCAGATCCACATGTGGATCTTTTCTCTCTCCAGGGTGGCTCTTTAGGCCGGGTTAACACTGGACACGCGGAAGCGGCGTGGAACAGAGGCGGAACTTCCATTTGGCGCCCAAGTTAACCTATCACACCAGGCGGGGTCCTCCGCAGAGGGTTCACGCCGTGCAGCAGATCGTTTCGGGGTCTGGTCTATTTTGCGCGTCAATTCTGGCAGAAAGCTACATCAAGATACATGAGGAAATATGGTTTATTTTCAAAATATAACCAATTTTTCACAATAAAACACAGCGATTGACAAAAGTGATCATTTTTTTGTGTCTAAACAGACTGTAGAGATGAAAAAAAAAATACAAACACAAACAGACACATGCACACACAGGGATCAACGTAGTAAGAAGTTCCGGTTTATGACGCATCATGAAGCTTTTTACTTGCAGACGAATAGATCCATTAACGTCTTTGTTTATACCTTTTGGCTCTAAACTGTACGGCTGGATAGCTCCAGTATTGCTCGCCATTTCATTTTACTATGCTAATGTTAGCTTGGGCTTGTGAGGAGCTATAAGCTAGTGGAATATAAACAAAGGAATGCTGGGAACTCTAATGAGAAAACGAGTCTTAAAAAATTACACAAGTGTTGTGTCCAAATTCCCCCCCTAACTCCTAACTACTAAAAAACTATAACTATAAAGGTAACAATGTTTATTTATGACTCCACTGTGTTCAAATGTGGTTGGTTTATTCAAATATTACATTTAAACATGTTTTTTTGTTCTAAATTGTTCGACCAGAATGCATTGTGGTCTATATTCGCTCATCTAGTGAGCATCGATGCATTCTAGTTTTTCACAAAGGCTTCTGGGAGATTTCGAGTGCTCTTGATTTTGGAAATAGTAGATACAGACAGACCTAGAAAATGGCGAACGCACTATATAGTGATTACGGGGGAATTTGGACACAACCAATGTTATTGATGTGGACTAAAGACCTCATAATCATAATTTTTTGACCACTGGGAGAAAAAATATTGTTTGAGTGGTACTTTAAAAGAAACATTTAAAATAAATGTTAAAGGAGTCATCATTGTAATAAAATAATAAGTAACAGAGTGGTTAAAAACTAATCACATTAGAACAGGTGGGTCTTTAAACTTGATATAAATTAACTGTTTTTAGCTGATCTAGAACTTTCTAGAAGTCTGTGCCAGATCTGTGGAGCATAGAAGCTGAATGCAGCTTCTCCATGTTTGGTTTGGATTCAATGAACTGACAAAAGACCGGATCCAGATGACTGGAGAGGCCGTCCGTCGTGTATTTTGGTGCTAAACCATTCAAAGCTTTATAAAGCGTTAAAGAACGTTAAAGTCTGACAAGCAGAGTATAGACCTCAGAACTGGACTGATGTGGTCTATGCTTCTGGTCTGTGTGAGAACCCAAGGAGCGGAGCTGCAGTTTTACTGATTGAGTTTTTTTGGTCGTCCTGTAAAAATTTGAAACTGTTTTTAAAACCAAAGCATCATGTTCATTCATTTTATAAAGACTTTTGATCATGTTAAAATCAGGGTATTTCTTTTGATGATCCATAGAGACAACTTGATTGAGATGCATCATCTTCTGTGTGTCAAAGGTCATGTGGGCCTGCTTCAACATCTTATGTAATAAGCTAAAAAGCATGTAGGTCTGTCTGTAATGTGTTGCAGTAAACGTACCTTTGTTTGCTCGAGGCGCCTCACTTTGAAGGTACATTCTGGAAATTTTCAGACGGCAAACAAAGAGGTTTCAAGTCATGGGATTGACCCGTATGGAGTAGATCAAGGGAATTGTTTGTGACTGCTGGAGGTAAATTTATTCATAACTCATGTATAAATGTGTCTGTCAACTGAAAGCATCAGAAAATGAGATTATGGCGGGACTGTCCAGCAGCAGCAGCAGAGTCAGCGCTGCTCATTATCAGTCCCAGTGATAAAATTATAGAGGTGCAGCTTTTAAAAAAAAAGAAAAAAAAAAGAATGTTTTATAATTTTATGTGCTCAAAGCAAAAGAAAAAAACCCTTGTTTTGGTTGCTGAAGGAATTTGAAGTGTTTCGCAACCAGCAAATATTCACCCTTCAGAAAGAAAAGATGGAAAGTTACTCCTATAGAGCGAGGAAAATGCTTTTCTTTTGCTGCTTCATCTATAATGTCATTTTTAGGGACAAGTTTTAAATCAGAATCCATAAAATTCACAAAAAAACTCAAATGAGAGACATTTCTGCATTTTCCTTCACAAATAAACGAGTTTTCTTGTTGACTTTATGCATTCCCTGTCATTACATAATTGTGCCACTTTGCATTTGAACGCACCATTACGCCGGAGTAAATATTTCAAGAGAAAACCTGCACATTTAAGCAAATTGCATCCCACAGCTCCTTGACCTTCTTCTGCCTGGGAGGTTGTGGGAGCCTTAAACAGCTATCAGCTAACCAGACAAAGTGATTTACAGGAGCACACTCACACTGGATAACCAGAGCTGGAATTTCACAACAGCTCAAGGCAAGAGTGCCATTGACTGTGTTTCAATGAGAACAAAAAAGAAAAAACTGTTGATATTCATGAGCAGCATTTTCTGCGTCTCAGTCTGTTGACGTTTTCGGGGACCTTTGATTATATCTGACATTTTCACTGATATTTTACTGTTTGATGTGCAGCAACTTACCTTTAGGACATCAGACTTTTGAAGAAAAAAGAGATTCTCTGCATGATTTCCTTTAAAAAAGCTCAACTGAACTTTTCAGTGGGGCTGCCACCAACTATTATTTTAATAGTCGACGGATTATTTTTTCTGATTAGTCGACTAGTTGGGTCATGCGCAAAGTGGATGTAAAGCACAGCTCTTAACCATCATTAGATTTTAAACTAAATAAAAACTAGATGTATGCTGTAATCTGTATTTAGATGCTAGTGCTGATAGCGGAAGATGCTGAAATTGATAGCTAAAAATGCTGAAGCTAATAGTTGAAAACGCTGAAAATGATAGCCAGCTAAAATATTAAATGTCACAATTGCCAAAAAAAACTGAAAAAGCCTAAATTAGCCAAACAGCTAGCATGCAGCTGAAATATTAGCTAAACTTTAAATTAGCCTAAAAAACTAAAAAAAAGCCAAAATTAGCCAGAATAGCTAACATACAGCTGAAATATTAGCTAAACTTTAAATTAGCCTAAAAAACTAAAAAAAAGCCTAAATTAGCCAGAATAGCTAGCATACAGCTGAAATATTAGCTAACCTCCAAATTAGACTAAAAACTGAGAAAATCCTAAATTTGCCAAAACTGCTAGCATGTAGCTGAAATATTAGCTAAACTCCAAAATAGTCTAAAAAACTGAAAAAGCATAAATTGGCCAAAATAGCTAGCATGCAGCTGAAATATTAGCTAAACTCCAAATTAGTCTAAAAAACTGAAAAAGCCAAAATTAGCCAGAATAGCTAACATGCAGCTGAAATATTAGCTAACCTCCAAATTAGACTAAAAACTGAAAAAATACTAAATTTGCCAAAACAGCTAGCATGTAGCTGAAATACTAGCTACACTTTAAATTAGCCTTAAAAACGGGAAATAACCCTAAATTAGCCAAAATAGCTTGCAGGCAGCTGAAATATTAGCTTAACTCCAAAATAGTCTAAAAACAAAAAAAAGCCTAAATTGCCATAAATATAGCTAGCATGCAGCTGAAATATTAGCTAAACTCCAAATTATTCTAAAAAACTGAAAAAGCCTAAATTAGCCAAAATAGCTAGCATGCAGCGGAAATATTAGCTAACCTCTAAAAACTAAAAAACTGAAAAAATCTAAAAACTGAAAAGACTAAAAACTGAAAAACTGAAAAAATCTTAAAACTGAAAAGACTAAAAACTGGAAAAAAAATCCTAAATTTGCCAAAACAGCTAGCGTGTAGCTGAAAAATTAGCTAAACTCTAAAAACAGCCTAAAAAACGTAATAAATGCCAAAATAATCCAAAAAGCTAGCAGAGTGACATTATAACTTTCAACTTTACTTCACTCAGACTCTATATAACATAAAGTAACGACTAATCAACTATTAAATTAGTTGTCGACTATTTTAATAGTCGATTAGTCGCCGATTAGTCGACTAATCGTTTCAGCTCTACTTTTCAGTAAAGGTTAAGTTGCTTTTGCAAAGTAGCTAGAAAGCATGGGGGTAGTAGCATCATGGTTTGGTGCGGTTCAGCAGTAAAAATAGGAGCCATCATGGGAGGACAGATGCGTAGACGACAGATGCGTCTTCCAGATGGGACCTCAAGCATACACTTAAAGTTGTGGCAAATTGCTTAAGGACAACAAAGTCAGGATCTCGGAGTGCCGTCGCAAAACCTCTGACCCAAGTTAAAGCATGGCGGACACGGATCGGTCCACGCCTAAGCTTCCGGCTCCTCGCAGCTCTCTGCTTAACCTATCATTTGCTGCGTCATAAATCTGTCCGGAAACCCAGCAGGGAGCTGGTTGAACTTCTTACCAGAGAAGGCCTTCCAGCCCGAGCTGCCTCCCATTCCTGCCCTGTGACAGAAACCCACAGCTGCTGCACCCACGTCCCATCTTTCATTCTCCATTTATGGCATCCACCCAAATCCTGCTCGGTTGTAGCTTCTCACAGATTCTCTGATTGGACGTCATCAATCTTTATAGATGTTTGATGTCAAACAAGGTGTCATTTTCATTTCTTTTAAAGACCCAAACAAATGAAAATTGTGATTTTAACATGTTCTTATGGCATTTTTCTGATGTTGGAAAACAGATATTTAGAAAATTAAGATTAAAATTGCATTTCTTTAGTCAAATTGTTGTGAATCAAGAGCAGACGACAAAATGAGGACTGAACTCTTAATAAAAGTGTCTAAAATAAATTTTTACACCCATCATTATTTAATTGTCATAAAAAACACTGAAATTGAAAAAAAAGGTAATGTGTAAGAGTTTTATCTATGGCTTTTATTTATGGTTGTTAGTTCAAGTTAAGGCTACACGGAAAAAAATGAATTATTGGATCAATTAACTAAAGTTCTGTAATTTGTTAAATTTAAAATGATTATATTTCATCAAATTAAAATTTAAACTTGATAGTTTACTCAATTTGATAAAAACTAATATTTTTAAATGTAAATAAATACAGAATTTGTGTTAATTGATCTAATAAGTCAGTTTTTGCAGTGTATGTCACACAACTACTATAGGTACATTTTGCACATTCCAGAGGTAAAAATAGGTTATACGTGAATATATGTGGAAAAAGTAAGAAAATTTGTGGGGTTTTTTGTGAAATTTTCACAGATGTATCATGAATGAACCACATTAAAACCCCTGAAGAAGTACGACTAAACAAAGAACTCACGCTTCATTGAAATTTAGAGCACTGGTGTCACAAACGAGCACATGACTGATCCAAGTGTAGCAGGTTTTATTGGCAGGAGAACAAGAGTGAAGCACAGCTAAAAGTCCTCAAAGCTAAATCAGGGTCAGGCAGGCAGGGGTCAAACACAAGAACAACCAAAGTGGTCAGGGTCCAGGCGAGGGTCGGGGCAGGCGGCAAACAATCAGAGTTGAAGACAAACCAGGGTTAGATGAAACAGAGAATCAGGTCAGGATGAGAAGAACCAGTGATGCAGGCAGAGTGGCACAAACAAGACTAAATAGTGCTGGGAGTGACAGCAGGGGCTGATGGAAAGTGTTTTGTGGAGAACCAGGAAGTGCTAATACTCAGGTGATAGGTCCCGCTGATGACCAGAGGGGGAGACAGACTTTGGCCTACAACAGCTCTAAATTAGCTGCTAGTCGCTAGCCGAGACAGGGGACCTCCATTGAGACAGGGGACCAGTCACACAATACTAGGACTGAGAATCACCAGGTACCCCATGATACGATGCGATACGCGATACATGGCTCACGATATCAATGACGTCACAATACACTGATAATTGGTAAAAAATATATATATCTAATAACACATAATACACATATTTTTTTGAGGAAAATATATCCCCATTTATTTTTTATCGTAATAGACAACTTGTGTGCAACATTTTTGTGCAACATTGCTGAAATCAGTAAAACTATGTCTTTGACAAGTTTCGACACCATTGAGTTTGAATTATCTATACAATTCAGTGTTAACAATAGTTAACATGCCACTCTTTAGAGCAAAATTCTTGTAAACTACCGAGCAAAAATGCAATAATTCAAGTAGCTGCCAGGCACACTGGTTCCCGCGATAGCCGGTCTTGCAACAAGCGCCCCCTATCTACCTCTGAAGTTACTTCTCACCAAAGGACGACAAATATAACATTTTACAGCCTCTTCAAATAAAAAATAAAAGGTCGATACTTTGTGAGAACCCATCGAGAATCAATCGCAGGACTAAATATCACAATTTATCCTAAAGTCAATATTTTGGCACAACACTACACAATACGCAAATCGTACATGAACGCTTGATTATTGCGTTGTTTATATACAATAATCATGTAACTTTCACTTGACATGTGTGACGTATATGTGATGTAAAAGTTTTACATCGTGGTACGTGGAACGGTCGTGAAAAGCCACAAATATGCAAAAAATTACGCACAAGATATACGTAATAGTTGCGTATAAACTAAGCAAGAGCGTAATTCTCAACTGACCAAAACACGAAATCACGTAAAGACCCATCGCACGAGACCCTCGATGGATATAGACAAACAACGAAGGTAAGAAAGAAGTATGAATTACACTTCTATCATGAAAGACTAAAATTATAGATGTAGCGTCAGTGTTCGTAGAGGGTGTGTAAGCTAGCAGGAGAGTGAGTAAACAGATCTTTCAAGTATGGATGGTAAAGGGGGGGCAGGGTTGAC
>NC_050531.1:5722504-5726006 GCF_002922805.2 Oryzias melastigma | reverse complement strand
CGCAGGACTAAATATCACAATTTATCCTAAAGTCAATATTTTGGCACAACACTACACAATACGCAAATCGTACATGAACGCTTGATTATTGCGTTGTTTATATACAATAATCATGTAACTTTCACTTGACATGTGTGACGTATATGTGATGTAAAAGTTTTACATCGTGGTACGTGGAACGGTCGTGAAAAGCCACAAATATGCAAAAAATTACACACAAGATATACGTAATAGTTGCGTATAAACTAAGCAATGGCGTAATTCTCAACTGACCAAAAACTTTGAACAGCTCAAACACGAAATCACGTAAAGACCCATCGCACGAGACCCTCGCTGGATATAGACGAACAACGAAGGTAAGAAAGAAGTATGAATTACACATCTATCATGAAAGACTAAAATTATAGATGTAGCGTCAGTGTTCGTAGAGGGTGTGCAAGCTAGCAGGAGAGTGAGTAAACAGATCTTTCAACTATGGATGGTAAAGGGGGGCGGGGTTGACTTACACACGTCCTGCATACAGTATGTCCTAGAACAGGGGTAGGGAACCCTGGTCCTCGAGAGCCACCTTCCTGCATGTTTTCCAGTATACCAGGTAATCAGTCATGAGTAGGGACTGGTTCAGGTGTGTCCAGCCAATAAGAACATGCCAGAGAAAGGTATATTGGAAAACACGCAGGAAGGCGGCTCTCGAGGACCAGGGTTCCCAACCCCTGTCCTAGAAGATGATGCAGATTTTTAATTTGGGCTAAAAACAGCATTAAAAGACCACAAAGAAGGCTTTTGGAATAGACGGTCAGAGCGGGACTTTAACTCCTCTGTTTGTGGCCTGAGGGGGCAACAAATCAAACTGACCTGAATCGAGTTTATTTACTCGTTCGCTAATAAGATCTGAATGACTGGTCCCAACTGCCGTCATTAGACAGGCAGAGAGGACCAGAGGCATCTCAGTGCAAAGACCGCTGCTTTATGGTCCCTAATCTGGATCGTTTATCTTTAGGCCCCGCTCATTTGCAGCCTGCTCTGACAACTTCTCGATATGGGAGGCCCCCCATTCAAAGTCTGATAAAGACAGAGCGTGGGGAGGGTGGCTTTGAACGCCGCAGGTGTTAGACCGCCGATGAAAGCTCACCTGCCGAACGGTTGTCCCCTCAGGTGAGGTAAGACTCTACAGCTCTTGCGAAACACCAGTTACAAGACAGAGAAGCTGCTTCTGTTTGTTTATTGCTTTTATTTTTATCACAATTTAGAGACAGTTCTCCAGCTGTGTTTTGACTGCACATAAGCGTGTGTTGGTGATGCGGCGGCCGACAGAAGCCCGAGGTCGCAGGACGACCCGCACCTCCGCGTGCGACCGTTCCATGTGACGTACTTGTTGTTGATGCTGCGGGACGCCTGGGCTTCACAGGTAGTTCCTGTGAGCGGGACGGAAAGGCCGAAGAGTTCAACGTGGTTAATGTTCAACCCTTTTGATCCCTGCCGAGAAGCGGCATTCCCTGAATTCCTCGTCAGCGGTAAAGATCACGACAAAAACATCTCCCTTTCAGAGATCAAAACTCTATTTATTTTTTTGTTTTCCTAGACTTCAATCATCAAAAGGGCATCACTGAACTGAATATTTGCTTTTTTAAACCGAACGGGCGAGAAATCCCTTCAAATGATGAGTCACAACATGAGAGGGCCCTCATTAATAATTACCAAATAAGATGAGCTCATGTTGTCCTGTTTTTGTCCCTTTCCTTTAAATGTTGGTGATGTGGTCAGAACGACCCGCTGGCTTGTACTCAGAGCAAACTGAGCAATCGGTCAAGCACTGATGAGTGATAGAGGACCGTTATCTTCAAAGAACAGAGAGTCTTATCCGGGACTACGCAACCGTGCTCCCCGCGCGTTTGGACGTTTACTACCTGCTGGGTGTTACCCACATCAAAGCCACCAGAGCCGCAAATACGTCGGCAGCAGGAAATTCACCTGAAACGTACTCCACCTGGATTCCAGCAGATAAAACTCAACCGTGGAGATGACCAATTTATGAATAATGCAGCGCGGCTGTCCTTTGATGGATGAGATGGTTGCTATTGTTTGAGCTGGAGGCTTAGGAGACTTAGAGGGAGGGTGATTAACTAATGGAAGGGCATAAGAGGACTCAAACACATGGTGTGGTACAGCATGAGGACAGGACTTGCAGGAGAAAGTGAAAGTGCTCACAGGCTGAAATGAGCTGGCCTGACTCGTTCCAGTGACAGCTGCTGGGCTCGCTCGGCTTCTTCTTGGCTCATATGAAATGAAAAGCTGTTTGGTCCAAAGCAGAATATTGAATTTAATAATGAGTCACCTGTTCTTCTCTGCCAGTGAGTTACAGTTTACCGGGAAATGACCACACCTGCTTTAAAAGGAGGGTTTTTATTGGTTTTGGTCAGACTGATGCAAGGAAATACAGACAGTTTCCAAAAAAGTAGAATGAGAAAGAAAAGCGTATTCATTTCTGTAATAAAAAATGTAAACTTTGTAGATTTAGGGCCCACTTTTTAATAGATTTTGTTTTTGTTTATTTTACTTAGATCTGGGTTCCTAACCCATATAAAAATAATTTCTAAAAATTCGAATTTGTGGAGAAATTCACAGTTTTTTCAAAGAAGTAAATATTATCCATCCATCAATCTTCTTCCACTCATCCGGGTCCGGGTCGCGGGGGCAGCAGTCTAAGCAAAGATGCCCAGACTTCCCTCTCCCAGGTCACTTCCTTCAGCTCCTCTGGGGGGACCCTGAGGCGTTCCCAGGCCAGCCGAGAAACATAGTCTCTCCAGCGTGTCCTGGGTCTTCCCCGGGGCCTCCGCCCAGTGGGACATGCCTGGAACACCTCTCCAGGGAGGCGTCCAGGAGGCATCCACCTCAACTGGCTCCTCGGGATGTGGAGGAGAAGCGGCTCTACTCCAAGCCCCCTCCGGGTGACCGAGCTTCTCACCCTATCTCTAAGGGAGCGCCCAGCCACTCTCCGGAGGAAACTCATTTTGGTAAAGATTATGATCACATCAAATCCACCAAAAATATATAGATATTTTCAGATAATAGTTTGGGCAGGATGAAATCTGGATCTACATAATCATGTAGCTCGTTCCCACTGAGTAGTACGGTCCAGTATTTTGAGCATTTCCATTATAAAATGGACCAATCCGTACCATTTTTGGACCCCCGTTGGTTGTAGAAAAATGGAACGGTCCGGTTAGCGCGGAGCTAACGCTGAAATTGACCATTACAAAAAAGAAAGCCTGTAATCTTGTCTCAAACAACATTAAATGCTTTGTAGATACAAAAACGAAAAAAAAAATGAGCGACTGAATGATCTCTATTGTTGCTGTTGTTAGCTTTACCCCAAATGCGTCGTAATTATCCAACTTTGAGTGGAAACGTGAATTTCCTGGTCCATTCCAAACCAAACCACCGCTCAGAGGAAATCAAGCTCTGAAGTTCTCTAGAACAGGGTCGCCTAACTTTTTCTTGT
>NC_050531.1:5711131-5722450 GCF_002922805.2 Oryzias melastigma | reverse complement strand
GTTGATTCAGATGGAGCACTACTGAAGGCCTAGGTGTGAAATGCACGGCCCGCCACTGATCCAAACGTAAAACATTTATGGTTTTTCAGAAAGCCACACATAACCAAATATGAATAACCCTCTCTGGAATATTCACAGAAAATGTCGGGAAATGAATACTCCTGGTTAATTTTGTTTTTCAGAGCTAATAGCTTTTAACTTCCGCAGCCATTCTAGAAGTTTTCTATTGTGAAAGTTGAACTGCCATGTATTATGTTCTTTTTGATTGTGGGGGGCGGGGTTTATTATTGGGTCTAAATCTCAAAGGCAGATTGGGGGGAAAAAAAAAAATCCTGGGTCTCAAATGGGCCAAATGTGGAGGTGAGCCGGACCTGGCCCGCGGGCCGTAGTTTGGGGATCCCAAACTAACATTTGGCTAGACTGCTTCAGTGATTCTGGATTGAAGAAAGTTTACCAACACCAGAACTGGACATTGCAGCTCAAATCATGACTGACCGTAGAGATTTCACTCTGGACCTCCAGCAGGTTCTGGTCCACACCAGTCTTCCGCCAAACCCTTGGACCTCAACTCCCAAATGAAAGACACACTTTACTTTCTTCAGAAAACAGGAAGTGGGACCCTTTGACCAACAGTCCATTTTTTCCTCATTGTTTCCTCCGTTGGTCCAGGATCAGAACCGTCTTGACCAAAGAACCCGACAGCTACGTGGTTTTTGAAGCTGTTCCTTCACCTTATTCCACTCTTTAGATGTCTGAAGGCTCTTGAATCTTTTAATAATCATCTGAAGCCCACAGTTGTTTCTTTTGCTGGTACATCTTCTCCGTTGATCTCCTCCGACACGGCGCTCTGTGAACAGCCGGCCTCCTTAGCAATGAACTTCTGTGGTTCACCCAGATTATAGAGGGGATAAATGATGGTCTACTGGATAGATATTGGTGAAACTCAGTTTATAACATTCATGTCCTGCATAATTTGATTTATCTGCAGTTTTCTAATGTTTTTAAATCCTATTTTTATGTAAACATAGACAAGTAAGTATTTGAAATAAAATTAAAACAGTGGGCCGTGAATCTACAGGTTTAATTTTTTGAATGAAATTATGGAAATTAATACAATTTTCCAAGATTTTTCGGGAAAGTTGTAGTTCAGGTTGTTTCCACCGACATGTCACCACCAGCTGTTTGGGATGGGTGTGCCCAAACCTGTCAGGTCTATCTGAGTGACCACACCCCCCTGTGTCTGGTTGAGGTCCAGGTTAGTTTGCTGCATCTGATACAGCTGACTTCTTCTTTTTTTGGAGTCTTCCTGTCGTCTTCTTCTGCCATTCACATTTTCTTGTATTAAATGATGTTCCTCCTGCTTCTACAACAGAAGCTTTTCCACAAAAAAAAAAAAACACTGTTTCATGTAAATGGATTCTCTTCTGTTCTGTGGAACCATTACTCGCCTGAAGCTTTGGGTGCTGTGTTTATGTTTCTAACACAGCAATAAAAAAGTTGAATGACAAACTTTAAGTACTCCATAAAAAAGAGGCACAAGCATTTAGACTCATTACCATAATTAAGATTTCCTCACTGTACTGATGTCTTGCAAAAACTGTTTTTTAAAACCTTTAAAAGAAAACTAAGCTGCCAGAAAATTCTGGGACAGGTTCTATGGAAACTTGTCTTTATGAACAAAAACAACCATTTTTGTTTCTTAGGGTGATAAGAACAGACACACATAATTGTTCTTGTCCAAATAATCCAAACATCTGGAATTCCTTTCATTCGTAGAAGAATGAAGGTAATGTAGGAACACGAACACCGAGCTGGTATAGTGTATTTCCCACTCAGTCTCTAAGCAGAAGTCTATGGAAAAATTTTGGTGCCATAAATGTTTGAAACCCAAATGTTGGTGTTAGACCAAAAAAAAATTTAAAATCTCCAAAACTTTTTGCTGTTATAAAATAAAATTAATTATCTTCTGCTTCAATTTTTTGTTTTTTAGGTTTTAAAACTCAAAAATTTCAGTTTTAAATCTTTTTTTTTTCAGTTTCTTTTTTTTATTTTTATTATTTTAACTCTTTTTTTTGTTTGTTTTTGAATGTGAAAATGTGAAAGTTTCAAAACTTTTGGCCCCGTTGTGGCACTTTGGGACGGCGCTAGCATGAAGGACCAATCAAGAACTGAGAACTGTGATAATTACGGTCAGAAAATGTCTGGTTAGTCTGTCCTATAATGGCTAAAGTTGTCCCAAGACGGGTGTAAGAAGAAAAGTGTTATCGCGTATAAACCGCGCGTCCAAAACACCGTTCTAATCCGTTCAAAGCGCCATCTTATTTTGTTAAATACAGGTGTAGAAAGTGTTCTTAAGCTTCCATAAAATGTATAAAACACTAGTAGAGCTCAGTTATCTCCAGTTGCCTTTTTCTCATGTAGGAAATGTGAGTTCGAGCCCCACGGTAAACACAGCGGTTTCTTCATGTTTTCAATCTTCTGCCATTTTTGTAGCTGAGTCATTATTTTGAGCATTTTCAAGCATCCAGTTTTCTGATCAAACATAATTTAAAGTTAGAAATACTCAGAAAAGCAGTAAATTATTTAATATAGGTCATCTATTATCAAACAAATGCTAAAAAAAAACATGTTAAAAAAACACAAAAAGACTCCTAAAAAACTCAATGAAAGCTATACCAGGTCCAACTTTGACTATTCAGGAACTAGATATTAATATTTCCAGTTTGTGCACAGCTGGAATTAAAGGACACCTAGTCTAAATCCGAAGTGCTGCCCTACCCCTACATTTATCCCCCCCAACTGAAGGGATACAGAAAATATAGTGGTTATATTCCCCCACTATAGTGCGGAACTAGCTAGTGCCCTGGAATTTAAAATCAATTCGGACTCCATGCTCACTACTTCTCTCGTTTCTCTAAACGCTGGATACAACATCGCCAATTACAAACCTTTCATGATGTATGTTTGGGACTACACTGTTCTGATTATGATATTTTATCAAGAAATAATTTTTTTACTACTTAATCATTCACTAATGTAGTGAGCATCGATGCACGCTAGTTTTCGCAAAAGCTTCTGGGAAATTTCTAGCGCATTTGATTTGGAAATTGTAGATTCAGAGAGCACTATAAAATGGCGAACGCACTAGATAGTGAGTAGGAGAGGAATTCAGACGTAGCTGGTGTCTTCAAATTCAGACGTTACTACCGCTTGATGACATCATCAAAAGTCGCCGGTCATCCAGTTGGAGAGATAGCCATCTCTAAGTTGCTACGGCTCCTCCTTAAAACATTTTTTCAGACAAATACCCCTGCAATTGGAGTAAGATTGGCACTACGCACATCCATGTGAAAATCGTATCTGTGTGAACACCATGAGCTGAATGTTCAAGAACCAGTACTTTAGCGCATTCTGGTGTGTAGCTTTAGAGATGTCTCCATAATTGTTGTGTATTTTTTTTTTTTACCCCTCTACCTCAGACAGACTGAGCATGTGCAGAAGCGTCCTCCCCCTCCCTTCATCAGAAGTCAGCTGAGAAAATGATTTGATCCTACGAACTGATTGCCACATCACGGAGTGTAGAGCGCCGGCTGGAGAAGGGTTCACAGAGAGCGTCGGTGTCATCGGGTGATATAATCCTCCTGCACACATCGTGCACCGTAATGATTCCTGTGAACTTTAGACGTGACGCTCTGGTTTCAGCGCCTGCAGAGCCTCAGTGCAGTTTCACAACCAACAACAGGTGGACCCTTTAAGACCCTTTCCCAGAGTTCACTCACTCTTTACTATATATGTCACCACCTTGATCCTGAGCAGGAAGTTGTTTTATTTTGAAAGAATTGAGAGTGAAATCTGACTAACTCTAAAAATACTTTTTTTAAAGTTCTTAATTGTTTATTGGTTTAAAATTTTGGGATTTTTTGGAATTAGCACATATGTACGGATTATGTTTACAGTTTCACACTTTCACACCTTCAATCAGTTCAGACTGAGTGACCAAAAACACCTGAACATGTCAGGAAGTAATAACAGGTTCCTTTGGAGGGAATATTGGAGAGGAAATGAAGATTATATCCTCCAGGATGCTTACTCACATGACAATTTTAGATTTGTTTTTCCTTTTTTGCATTTTACCCTTTCTAAGTCCCATTTTAACCATATAGTGTTCCCTCTTTTAATTACGATTAAAAGCTAAAGCCGCTGTCGTTTTTTAAGACATATTTTCTAAAGAGCGACAAAAAGTCATTAAAAATTTGCCTCTAGATTGTGGTGAAACTGTTTGCTTACGTAGATATCCCAGCTCTCCTTTTTTTTTACACTCTTGCTAGCTTATAGCCCCTCACAACCCCCAAGCTAACGTTAGCGTATAAAATTATATTCGAAAAGTAATTTTTTAAAGACATATTTTCTGCAGAGCAGCAGGAGCTCATTAAATTCACCTCTGGGTTGTGGTAAAACTTTTGGCGTGGAAGTTACTCCTACGAGGATATCCCAGCATTCCTTTGTTTACACTCTTGCTATCTTAAAGCCCCTCACAACCCCCAAGTAAATGTTAGTGTAGAAAACTATGTTACATTAGGATTATGCAGTTTTTAGCCCAAATCTAAAAGAATTTGTCATTTTTTAAGACATATTTTCTGAAGTGGGATTGTTGGCGTGGATGTTAGCCTTGCTAATTTCCCAGCATTCCTTTATTTACACTCTCTCTCACTAGCTTGTAGTCCCTCATAAACCCAAGCTAACATTAGCATAGAAAACTATGATCAAAACGCCTTTTTTGTTTTTTAAAAACATATTTTCTGCAGAGTGACCAAATCTCACCACGATATGAATAAAGAAATAACAGAAACGCTGTTTTAATTGTAAATTAATGTTAAAACTTTTGCTTTTTGCTACTGGATTTGCTGATCTAGATGAACTTCACCAAGGTTCACTTGCAAGTGAACAGAGATCTCGTTTTTGTACAGACCAGACACCACCCCAATGAGAACTGGGCCAAGTGAGTGTGAAGTCAACCATAAAAAATGACCTACTTGTAGCTCTGACCAAAATAACTTCTCAGTTACCATTTTTGATGACATGGACCATCATCGGGCAAAGGTAAGCAATTACCTGGGGCCCCAAGCTGAACACGTATTAAAAATTAATTTAACGATTATTATTTATTGTTATTATTTCCCCTATCCCTCTGCAGCAATGGAATATTCCAGTCAACATGAAATAAGGTGGGCAGAAAATTCAGTTTTCCCAAATTTATTGTTTGTTTTTTGTTTTTTTTGTCCAACTGAGCTGTTTTGATTCGAACTTTATGGAAAAAAAAGGTTTTTGACATAATTGGATTAAGCAACTTTTAGCTACTTATTAAAGAATCTTTCGATGTCAGCGGAGGCAGGTGAAGCAGTGCCTCACCTGCCATCATGAGGTGTGTAGCCTACTAATGGTGTTATAAACATGCAACCAGCAACCTGTTCCATAAATGTGTTTTATACATTTCACTTTTATCCACAAATTTGCCATATTTTGCATATTTCCTGTTCAGTGTCAGGTTGTTAGGTCTCCTGCCGCTCAGGAGTTTAGAAGTTATTTCAGTTTTTAAATCCTTACTATACGTGTGGACCAGCAACTTTTATTGAGGCATCTGATTAGCCATCTTATAAAACTATATCATGAAAAAAATATCTAGTATTTTCAAAAATATTTAAAAAAATGAAATGACTGAGTAATAAATAGCCTTTTATTTCTTTATAGGTGGAAATTTGGGTTCTTGGAGCAGATACTTTACTGTTTGGAACACCAGGGGGGAGGAGTCTCTCAGTGGTCCGCCCCAAAAGTTGGATGAACTTTCACACCTGTAAGCACTAGTGTGGACCAAACAGCTCAGTGTGAAAGAGGAGAACACACAAAACACAAAACAACAACAACAAATCAAGTTTTTTATAACTTTTACAAGGTTACTTGATTTTCCTTTAATTTAATTTTCACACACTGACATCGATCTTGATGTTCTCACCTATTATTGCTTTTGGACTCTAAAATATTAATTTTAACTTTATTTTTTAAGAGCTTTACTGTAGTTTAAACTTCAATGCAAACGCTGTTCTATATATGGCACAAGCTGAACAAACAAGAGTCTTTTCCAAATTTGTGTTTGCTTTGTTGCCGTGGTATCTAGTCTTCTGAAATTCATGAAAGAATAAAAAAAAAAAACAAAACAAAGGTTTGTATTGGATCAACTCAGAAATTATGCTTTTCTGGTTTTTGTCCTCAAAAAAACTAATAAAATATAATATTTCTTTCCATAATCAGCTTTTTTAGCACCAAAGTATTTTATTTCAAACGACTTAAAGCAGTTTTCATAGTCATACAAAAATATCAGCAAACAAAAGCAGTTTATCTTTAAAAGTTTAAAGCTCGATAACTCCAACTTAAACAACAAACAGTAATATGAGAGCTTCCTAAAGCAGATTTGCAGCATCTGTAATTGAATAAAAGGGAATTCAATTTGGTTTAGGGTTCAGTTGCAAAGAAAATTACATCCAAAGATGTCAGCATCTGTTCAGAAACGGTGCTGCAGCGGCTGGGAATATAATCACAATTTCAGCAGCGCTGCTCACTGAGAGCAAACCGCGCTCGAGTAAAGCAGCAGTTCATGTTACTTCAAACTTTACAGATTATTACACAAGTACGGCATTATTATTACTTAATAAAAAGGTTAATTTGCCAAAAGAGACGCAAAGTAAATAAAAAATGTAAAAATATAAAAGGATTCATGGTAATACAAGTATGAAAACAAAAGAGAACATATTTTTAACCAAAAACCCAGAGAAAAAAATCTTTTTTTATTTGGTTTTTGAAGAAAATTGATCAAATATTCTCACTCCAATCATCTTTGAGCTATTTTAACACATTCTTAATGGTCTTTTGATTACTTTAAGCAATCAATCAAACTCTACTTTAGTTAATAATTACTATATTTAATGAATCAAATGGTGACTGTGTGTCTGTTTTTGTTTGTTTTCTATTTTCTCATCAATGCATTTGATTTTTTTTCTGTAATTTGTTTGAAAAAACAGTTTTGTCCTTTTTAACAATCTGTGCTTGAAATCAATCGAAGATTGTGCCGTTTTATGCCAAATTAAAACAACAAAACTGTAATTTTCTAGGACATATTTTCTGCAGATCAGCAGGACTTTATTAGAAATGTACTTTTGAGTTGTTGGCGGGACTTTTGCCACAGAACAGCCCCACCCCCTTTCCCCTACCTGTTGCTGAGAGCTCTCTGTTTACACACTCTCCCACTACTACAATACCTATCTAACATTGCCAGTGCAACAAAAAATTGGCAAGCAATGTCAGAGATTTTCAGGCGTACAGTTTTGATCCAGATTTCAGCTCAGACGAGGAAAACAAAGACGTTTATGGATCTATTTCTCATCTGATTTAAATGAAGAAATACTCAGAAATGCAATTTTAACCCTAATTTTCTTCATATGTGTTCTCTATTGTCAGAAAAATGACACATGAACATGTCAAAAACACAATTTTCATTGGAGTTTGGCTGAACTTTTTCCTCCTAGATCACCTGCAGAACTTTAACACGTCATCCCTGAGGATGAGAGGTGATCGTTCGCCGTTCTCTCTAAAATCTTTGTAAGAAACGTGGAATTTTCTTCTTCAGAGAACCATGGGAGTGGTTTTTGAAGCTGTGGGTGCTGTATCAGTTTGAGCGCTTTCAGTGCCGCCGCTGCAGCTGCTGAAGTTCTCACACGAGCAATTTCAAGGACGCCAAAATGAATTACGCATAAGTGGAGTCCACATTTTTGGTGAAATCTCTCCGACTAATCCGCACAATCCCACCCTCCCGCAGCACGCTCCTGCACTCCCCTCATCCTCTCCTTTCTCTTAAATATTTGGTGATCTGTGATTTGCATGAGCGGTAATTAGGATGCTTGAGGATTAAAGGCACTCCGGCGTGCTCGACTGCTCAGTGGGAGGTGTTACCTAATCGACAAGTGCCGTCCAGATAATAAAGCGATGAATAACAGTTGCTCCCCTAACACCTCGGTGAGGATGTTTTACGAGCTGTTGGGGGTACGCAGACGCAGCAGCTATCAGATGTGTGTGAGGCGTGTGTGAACCAGCAGCCTGTCTGTGTTTGCTCCATCCTTCACCCCGCTCCCATCCCACAAGGCCTCGGCTGGCGCTCTCCTCTGCAGGCGTCTTATCAGGGGACGGCTCGTCAGGGACACACGTGCCATCGTTCTGACACTGACCGTGGGTCATTGAAATGCAAACACAGAACACACTAAACCAAATGGGGTCGAAGAGCAGCAAATATTTGGTCAGGGTTTTTTTTTTTTATTCTTTCTTCTGTGATGAAGCCGGCCTGTTTATGGTCGGCGAAACAAGGTTAGAGCAGATGGCCGGTCGGCGCAGGCAGCAAAGCATTTGAACTTTCCTCAAATCAAATAAAGGCAGGACCTGCGGATGAGACAGACCCTTCAACCCCCCTCCCTTCATGAAATTACAAAGAGGAAGGCGGGTTTGACAAAAGGGATTCATCTGCAACTTCCCATAAACATATTTCACTAAATATAACTCTTAAAAAAAAGAAGTCATCAACTCAGTCGTCCAATCAGGTAAACTGCAGCACAGCAGCTCCCTCTATCTACAGAAAAAGCAGCTTTCAGTGATGGAGAGCTCCTCTTTTTAGGCGGATTTCCAAACGGTTGTTTATTTACCTTAAATTACAACAAATCCCACAGGAAGAGATGTAAAAAACCTCCCTTTCCTCCAAATAAATAAGCACAAAAAATACATAAACAAAGCAACACAGCCCTCTGACAATCTAATAAAGTTTTCAATTTCAGACACAATAACAGAAGAGGTGGTGTTTGTTGATGAGGCGACGTGAAAAACAATCTAAGTTGTAAAAACGATGAAAACAAAACAGAATCATGCAAATGAACTCCTTTCCTATTTGTGTTTTCAAGTAAAGTTATACACAAAACAAGCAAAAAGACAAAAAAATATCCACCATAAAATGAAAAGGCTTTCTTTAAGGGGTTTTTAAAAGTCGGAATCTGATGAAAAAATGTTTTTAAGACATTTTTCTAATGTCAAAGGTCATATATGATGTCACAAATACAACTGAGAAATGAAAAGAATTTGCAGAATTTTAAATAGTTTTTAAAAAAATTGTTGACATGGTCGTGAATGCAGACGGTAGAAGTCAGGCGTCCATGAGGCATCAGGGATGCCGGGATTACTAAATCCGACGGCCATAGCTCTGATTGGACGTTACATAAATGACTCCGTCTACATCAAGTCCAAGGAATTCTTCCCTTCTCCCTTCCCCTTCATTTAGTCCTCCAAACGGAGAGTTATAAGAAAATAGTGTCTCACAATTAAGAAGTCACTTTCATTGGATGACATCACCAATAATTGCCAGTCCGCTAGCGTTAGCATGTAGCTTCCGGCGCTCAAATATACATAGCAACAGCGATTTTATAACTTTATAAAGGTCATGCTACGACAAAAAGTCATTATTTACATTTAAATATAAACTTTTGTGGTTCAGAGCGCACCCACGTGAAGAAAAGCGCCTCTCAAAGTAACGCGGTTTAGCCTCGCGACGGAGGACTTTATATACCTCCGCTTGGAGGGTCGGATTTAAAAAGAAATACTCCCAACAGCACACATTATAATCTTGTTGACTTACAAATGTTCACATTTTTGCGTGTGTGTGTTTAGATACAAATACATGATTTATTGGGAAAAATTGGTTATATTTTGAAAATATTTTCTCGATTTTCTCATGTATCTTGATGTAACTTCCTGCCAGAATTTATGCAGATTTTGCCAAAACCTTTTGCCAAAACAATCCACTGCATGCCTTCTGCGGAGAACCGCGCCTGGTGTGAACCATACCTCATGCTAACAAGGGCGCCGAATGGAAGCGGACGTTAAATCTTTTTTTGAGTGTTTTTTTTTTTTCTGGTAACCAATTACAACTCTGTTCATCTGTTTAGCAGATTTATCTGTTTTTGTTTATCATCAGGAGTTCTAAACTATTCTTCCCCAAACTTGAGAAAATGTATAATTTTATGAGCGTCTATTGTGCCATGGCTCTTTCATCGTTTTTGTTTATTTATATTTCTGAACTTTTGTTCAAAAATGTGTTTTTCTACTAAAAAAACTTTAAACGGTTGTCCACTTTAAAAACTATTCTCTCATCTCAGTTACATGTTACTTGAAAAAATAGTCAGAGAAAAGTAAGTAATGAAATTTTTGTCAATTTTTTTTCAGAAAAAAACTGAAAATGTACTTTATTGTGGTATATTGCAATATATATCGTTTTTGTGATATAAATTAATTTATATTTTTTCCATTTTTTTTCCAGCACTAGATAATTCAACTCTATGTTTTGCTAGTAAACAAAAAAACAATAAAACGTCTTTGTTATTTTTAAACATGTTATCAATAGTAAATTGCAAGTAAGCTGTAATTGTTCACATTATTTTATATCAAACATCAGAACGTCCACCAAATTTAGGAAATTTGATGTGGCATAACTGTTTCTCATTTCTTTTTTGGCCACCTTCATTACCGAAAATGCATCAGTGTCAGCACTTGCAGACCTGCAGTCTGTCAGCATCGCCTCCAAAGCCTCACGTTTGTGTGCAGAAGTTTGCCAACACATCAGCAACAAAATGAAAACAATCTTTTTTTCAGCTGTGAACACCGACGATGAACCCATCCGGCTGTGATATCTGCTCTATCATAACATCCCGCCCGGCCGGAGAGGTCCGACCCGCTCCCTGGGAAACGACGCCGCTGACATTTATAGCCCCTGCACATCCGTCACTGACGCACTTGCTGTTTGCTCTTTGTTTTATTGAGCGTGATGAGTCAGTATTTCCTCTCTACTGTGCGACGGGGACGGACTCTGTCACCATGGAGATTTATCCCCCAAACAGCATCCAAATCATGATTGATCAAACAAGTGATCTAACCTGATACGGGCAGAAAGGATGCTACTGGTTTATAGACTCTGTGAGAGAGTCAAGCATTTATCAGATCCTTTTAGACAAAAATAAAAGGGTATTTTAGTCATATTAAATCTCTGAATCACAGCTTAATTAATAAACACGTTTTCTTTTTTAAAGTAGCCTCTAACAAACAACTAAATAGAGACCGAGAAAGTGATTGTATATTTATAACTAGCAATGACAATGGTTATAATGAAGTATTTATTAACATTTTAGACATATGTCATATATATATTATATACATATATATATATATATATATATATAT
>NC_050531.1:5704254-5710745 GCF_002922805.2 Oryzias melastigma | reverse complement strand
TATATATACACTGAAAAAAGAAAATGTGTAGAAATGCACTTTAATATCAAATTTCTACAAAAAAAATCATTAATTTTCTTAAAGTACAGACATATTTTATGTTTTTATGTTAACTTAATTACATTTAATCTACTTAAACCCTTAAATCTCTGTCAAATTGACCCCAATGATTAACACACATGATGAGTCACCGATTCTAAAACTCTCTACAACGTGGCGGCGCCGCTGATTTCCGGTCAGCTGGAAGCACACGAGTTTGAAATGTCAACCTTAACCTCTCATTTATGATCACATAATTCCTCGTTTTAGGAATTCACTTTTCTGCGTTATTTTGAACACAATGGAGAGTCATAGAAATATTTCTCTGCTCATAAATGTCACGGCGTTGTGAATGAAAAGCATGAGACAGAAGTCACATGAGACCACGGAGGAAAGCTTTGCGTAACCACGGCAACCGCCTTCCTGGAGGAGAACAAATGGAGAAAAGCAACAGCATGATGTATTTTGTTTTCTTTTTTTGTGCTGACGTATTAGTGAAAGCTAATACTGGGATGTTTTCGAGTAACGTTTTGAATTGAACAGGAAGTCTGAAAGTGACGTATAAACTCCAGCATAGACGAGAGTTTTCTGATTATTACATTTCTGTTGACAATTTGTGAACGAGCCCATTGGAGCAGTCATATGAAATAAACATATTTTCTGCTCACAGAGATTTCTGCAGTTTCTCTGAATTTGTTGGTGATGTTTTGCAAAGTGGATAATATTAACCGCTCTTAGCAGAAAATCATAATATTAACCTACTTGTGAAATGTTTTCTCAGCTGATTTTCTTTATTTCCTGCTTTTTCAGTCTCAGTTGTTTACTTTTTCCTGATTCGTTGTGAATTTTTGTGCGAATAAAATAACAGCCAAGTCTTTTAAAAAATAAAAATGTCTTAACTTTTTAGCATTTTTAAGATATGAAACATCGAATTAAGTTTTGTGGTGAATATTAAATTCATAATTGATCTTTTTCCCTTTGACGTTGGGCAGAACTTTCTGTAAATCTTATATTACATTGATGGTATCTGAATTGTCCCTGAGGTTGCAAATAGGAGAATGAAAACCAAAACAGTGAAATATCGCAACACTTGCTTTAGCAATACTTATATCGTATTAAAAATACTGCCAAAATGATATTTAAAGAATAAATAATTTATCTTTTTGTGATCTTTCCGCTCTGATGCTGTGAAGGACTTTATGTAAATCTTATATTTCAGTGATGATTGCTGAATTGTATAGTTAAGAGTTAAATTTCTGACCATTAAATAAAATGTATTTTAACATTTTACTGTAAAAGGTGTAGTAATATGCAGGTAGAGTTTTTTCGTAGTCATACTCTTCAAAAAACATCGTTACGCATGTATTGTGATACGTATCGAATTGCCAGACCCTTGCTAATACACACCCCTAGTAAATAGACTTGAAGTCTAAAGTTTTCACTTCCAAAAAATGAAACAGACAAATAAAAAAAAGAAAAATAAATGTGAATCTTTACATATTTATTTATTCATTTGTTTGTCTAAAAATTGTCAAAATACAGTTTCAATATGTAACATTTTAGAATAAAAGAAAAATATAATTAAAAAATAATAAGATGTATTTTAATCCCTTCACACTGTATGTTGCCAATTTGCAACGTACCATTGAACCTAAGAGTCCTCCTAATTTAGCATAATCTTGAACAAAAAAGAAGAATATGTTTTTATGGAATTTGACTCAAACTCAGGCATGAAGGGGTTAAAATTGCCCCACATGTGTGTTTTTTAACCATGTAAAGCGGTGTCTTTCATTCCGGACCTCTAGAGCTGCAACCTTCCAGGTGTCCCCGCCCCACTCGCTGCTGATTAGCTGGATCAAGAGGCGTCAACGTTTTGATTGACTGAACACACCTGATCCAGGTGTTTAGCTTCAGGTGGGACATGGGGGTTTGGAAAACAAGTGGGATCGTAAGACCACGGGGGTAAACACGCTGGTGTTGTCACTGCACTATCTCGATGTAGATGTAGATGTTTTAGCTGACAATGTTCATAAATATACACAAATATAGTGGTGTTAACAAAGAGATTGGTGTCATTTTATGTTTTTTTTCTGCTTTTATCGCTTCATTTTTTCATCAATTAGTGTTTGTGGGATTCTGAGCAGCTGACGACTTCCGGAAACGGCCTCCTGCTGCAGAGATTAAACAAACCCAAACAACTTCATGGGCTGTGAAATTAAAAACTGAATTACGAGAACATTAACCACTACAGTTTGCAGGAAAAAGTCATCCTTTTATGTCTTCAAACTTCATTTTAAGCATCGATCATATGCATCCCAACAGGGGTTGACTCATACAGGTGCTGCAGGGTTTTGGGTTGTCTGGATCCGTGGAGGGTCGTACCTTGAGGGGCGCATACGGACACCTCAAGGTAGGTCTTGAAAATGGAGAGTACAACTGTTGTGCGTATGATAAATGTATTGTAAATGAAGTTATACATCCTTTTTAGGTATTGGTGATGTTGTCATACACCAATCTCTAGTCGTTAGTAGTAGGGGTGTGTATTGGCAAGAGTCGGTACAAATACACGTCTCACAATAAGATACAATAACAATTTTTCACTTTGAAAAAAACTCTACCTCTATGCTAAAATTATTTTTATTTAAGGACTGAACATTTCACAATAACTGGTTCAGCTATATCTTGCTGTTGTTTTGGTACCCGTGTGCTATGCTGCCAACTAGTGGCCGGTGGTTTATGTGGAAAATAAAAACGAAGAAAGCTCATAAATAATTCACTGAATATCATCTTCCCACCATTTTAAATCAATATAAGTATCCCCAAAGGAAATATCGCGATATTTTGCCAAATCGATTTTTCCCTACACCCCTTGTTAATTCAGTATGACGCTCATTAAATACCTGTCCTTCAATTTCCATGTCCATGGTGATAAATGTAACAAACCAAATTACTATAATCAAGTAAAAAACTATATTTTAACAAATAAATACAAGTAAATCAAATTATTTTACAAAGTGTTTTGTAGTCATTTATACATTTACATTTTAGACATTTTTTAAACTGCAAAATAAGAACTTGATTTTAATTATTCACTCAATTCACGCCTTAACATTTGTTTGAACTTTAACCTGTTCAAAGTATAAAAAGACATCTTAAATTACACTGACTAACTCTTAAAGTAAATAGTTTCTGTATATTTTTTAAGCTAAATTATGTTTTATTCCATGAACAATTTCTTTTAATTTTAAGCTTTTATTCAAACAAAATAAAGGATTAGTTGGTTCACCATATCCTGCTCTATTAACTATTCTAATTGCATTTTTTTGTAATTTAACCAAAGACTGAATGATAGTTTTTCCTGCATTTTTCCTAATGAACAGTAACAAGATCTCTGGTATCGTCTTAGGATTTATTGCAATATGTATCGTGACACATGTATCGCGATATGTATCGTATCGCCAGTACACACCCCTGATAAGTACCTGTATGTCCATACAGACTAAGCCCTTTCTAATTTCCTCATTTCTAAAGCCACAGACACACAAAGCTTGTGATGCACATTAAAGAATGTGCTAAATACAGCTTCTTCAAGGCGCATTTAGCCAAGGGTGTTCACACTGAACAAGCAGGGAGGGGCTTCTCCTCTTGCTAAAGTTTGAGGTTTGGTTCGAAATGTCAAAGGCGGCGAATATCTCGTGAATCTCCCTCCAGGAGCTTTCTTCTGATATCTAAAAAACTTGGTGTCATTTTATTTTATTCTGGCCACAAACTGCAAAGGGAAAGACTACGGGCTAAAAATAAGGTCATTAGGATTCACAGCTTGTTCGCAAATAAATCAAGTTTCATCAAACCACAAAATAAATCTCCCCTAAAAATGTTGGTTTACAAATGTGTTTTTTACCCGTAAAAAATATTTTCATTTGTGAAATAATTTCTATGTTTTTTTTCTAGCTTATCTTTTTTGAAGATGCAAAACAAACCCCTGAAGTTTCGAGGTATGTCCCTGTCTTCATACGACTTTATGATTGGATGGCCACAAATCAAAGAGCAGGTATCTTCCTGCCATCCCTTTTTGGGGGATTTTGTTTATGTGTGAACATGCATTGCAAATCCATTCAGTTGCTGATTTGAATCTTAATTGTCTTATTTTAAGACTTCCATTATTTCTGCCTCTAGTTGCTATGCCCCACCCTGGTAATTCCTGGCCAATGAGTGAAGAGATCTTTAGTCAGATGCTTTTGTTTACAAGCTTTGGAAATCTGAATACAGACCAAACACGAAGTTCAGAACTCGACCAAAGTAAACCAAATGATTCTTCCAGTCCAAAGACTTAAGTTCTGATTATTGGACAATTATGATACATCTGAATAAAGACAATAATCCAGTGCAGTTTAACAGAAATATCTTTAAATCCATCTTTGTAGAATCTGGTCTTTGTTTGGTTATTATCTGCTGCTTAATACCACACACAGGGAGCTTTTTACAGGCTGTTTTAAGGCCTAATGAAGGAGTGTTGGGTCAGACTGAACCTTAATGAGGCGGGCTGCTTAGAGACGCGGCTTCGATCCCCCATTAATCAGCACATTCCTCTCAGCTCTCTATTTTATCCCATCGTCTTACCGTCTTACTCATTTTCTCTCCTCTGTAATTACACAGCAGATTCTCCCCGCAGGCGGCAGAATGCATGCCTGCGCACACTCGCAGACACATGCGCGCTAACCGCACGTTTACACGCGTTCTGTCATCCTGTCAAGGTGCATCAGGAAGAAACCACTTCCTCTGCACTCTCAGGGCGGCGCTGCAAAGACCTTCACGCTGACTGCAGAGGTGGCCATTAGAGGTGCATCATGGGAAGAAAACGTTTGAGTTTCATTTTCACTCTAATGTCTTTCTATGCTGCATGATGAGTGATGTCCATTGCTTATTTCTGTGCTTTGGTTATGTTTGTCCTGCACAAACAGAGCAGCTGCTAGAAATAAATATGAAAAAAACTCCACGCCGTCTGGCTGCCGTCGCTCTGTGGATGCTGTAGTGAAAGCCGGCAGCACAGGAAACCAATTTAAACACAACAAAGCTCATTTTCACTCAGCAGCTTGTTCAGAGGCATGACAAGAGGAAACGCTGCAGATTCCTTTGACTGGGGACAAATGAAGAAACAAAAATCCTGCCAGGCGAATGAGTCACGCAGTAAAAAGGAGAATAAATGCTGCGTTTAGCTTAAAACCTGTCTTTTGACCCAAAATGTCCTTTTCAGTAGGACTGAGTAATGGACTGTTTTCAACTGAATGACTGTAATCGTTAAATACAAAAACATGCGAAAACAATACACTTAGAATTTCACCTTTTATGGGATTCTGTAGGAAAATATTAGGGCCCAAAAATCGGTTAAAACATTTTAACGGGGATCTTCGCTTCAACACTAATTTATCACGAACCTGTAAAAAAATATATTGTGATTAATTGTGATTAATTTATCAAGTTATCAAGCGATTAGTTTATCAAGTGCTGGACTGTTTTCTATTGAATGACTGTAATAGTTAAATATAAAAATATGAGAAAAAAAATACATTTAAAATTTAAACCTTTTATGGGATACTTAAGGAGAGTACTAGGGCTGGGAATCGATAACATTTTTTTTTTTACTAATTAATCACAAACCCGGGAAAAAGATTTGTGATTAATTGCGATTAATTTATCAAGTTATCAAGTGTAGACTAAGATATTCCAGGAGTGTAAATTTTAAGCACAAAAAACATCAACAGTACGATAAACAGAAATCCAAAGACATTTAAGTGCAGTATTACTCCAAGAAAAACAGAGATGCTGACATATAGTCATTAGAAACAAATCAGCAGACCCCCCAAATGGGCCAGAGGCGAGGTCAACGGGCCAGAGGCGAGGTCCACGGGCGAGATGGGCCAGAAGCGAGGTCCGCGGGCAAGATGGGCCAGAGGCGAGGTCCGCTGGGGAGACAAGCCAGAGGCGAGGTCCATGGGCGAGACAAGCCAGAGGCGAGGACTACGGGTGAGACAAGCCAGAGGCGAGGTCCATGGGCTAAGGGCAAGATCTGCGAGCGAGACGAGCTACGGGCGAGGTCCACGGACAAGATTAGCCAAAGGAGAGGTCTGCGGGCAAGACAAGCCAGATGCGAGGTCCACGGGCCAGGGGCAAGATCCACAGGTGAGACAAGCCAGAGGCGAGGTCCATGGGCCAGGGGCAAAGATCCGCGGGCGAGACAAGCCAGAGGCGAAGTCCGCGGGCTAAGGGCAAGATCTGCGAGCGAGACGAGCTACGGGCGAGGTCCACGGACAAGATGAGCCAGAGGCGAGGTCCACGGGCAGGGGCAAGGTCCACAGGGGAGACGAGCCAGAGGCGAGGTCCGCAGGCAAGATGAGCCAGAGGCGAGGTCCGCAGGCAAGACGAGCCAGAGGCGAGGTCTGCGGGCGAGACGA
>NC_050531.1:5696332-5703255 GCF_002922805.2 Oryzias melastigma | reverse complement strand
CCAGAGTCAAAGTCCGTAAGCGAGACAAGCCAGAGGAGAGGTCCACGGGCCAAGGGCAACATGGGCCAGGGGCAAAGATCCGCAGGCGAGACAAGCCAGAGGTGAGGTCCACGGGCCAGGGGCAAAGATCCGCGGGTGAGACAAGCCAGAGGCGAAGTCCACAAGCGAGACAAGCCAGAGGCGAGGTCCACGGGCGAGACAAGCCAGAGGCGAAGTCCACGGGCGAGATGGGCCAGAGGTGAAGTCCGCGGGCAAGATTGGCCAGAGGCGAGGTCCGCTGGCGAGACAAGCCAGAGGTGAGGTCCATGGGCCAAGGGCAAGGTCTGCGAGCGAGATGATCTACGGGCGATGTTCACGGGCCAGGGGCAAGGTCTGCAGGTGAGACGAGCCAGAGGCGAGGTCCACGGGCCAGGGGCAAGGTCCACTGGTGAAACGAGGTCCACAGCCAAGACGGGGTGGAGGAGGGACAGACAAACTTTTCGGAATGCAGAAAAAGAAATATCCATACATTTAAAGGAGAAATCTGATTGATGGCTTAGAGGAAAAGTCAACATGTTAGCTGTTTTTTCAGTGAAATAAGGTAATTGCTCCAAAGATTTATTATAGTCTAGACTTCTTGTGAAATTTATTATTTTAAGTTTTTTTTACAGGTAATACTTTGGTATTTTTACTTTCTATCAGGCTTTTGTTTTGCTAATAAAAGCCTTATTTTTTATATTTGTTCCCTTGAAGCTGTTTTGAGTCTTTAATTTGATTGTAAAACATTCTACTTCATGAAAACTGTTTCACTCTAATGAAAAAACTGCTTCTAGCCTTTAAATACTTTGATTAATAACATTAAAAGACTCAAATTAGCTAAATTAGATCAATTATTGTTGATTGTTAAAATAATAACTGATCTGCTGTCAGCCAATCAGAAGCCATCTTAGTTCAGTTGATGTTTCATGTTTATTCTGAAGCCATCTGCAGGAGTCAACCTCATCATTGTCTGCATAAAACCTGCTAAACCCTTCAATTATGCATAACAGCAGCACACGCTGAGTGGAGACGCCTGCAGCCCTGATCAATACCACACTGAAAAGGGGAAAAAAGCCGTCTTCTCACACCCGGATCCAACAGATGCACAACATAAAACTCAAGATGTAAACACCAGCAGCCTGTAAACCTGTCAGTTACACACAGATTCAATCAATATCCCTCTGCTCAATTACTCCGTGACTAATGCTCAAACACGAACGGAGGAAGTGATGAAGTCATGATGGGAATGACATCTGACCTCTGCGTTGATTTCCTGGGTTTCATTCAGTCTTTGAGCTGATTCTTCTGACAGAAGTGAAGACGACAGTTTGAGAGGAGACGACTCTGGTTTCACAGTCTTTTACTTTTGTAGCTAAAAGCTAAAAAGCTCCTACTTGGACATTTTTTTCCCAATTATTTCTTCTTTAAACCATTAATTTAACAAAAACTGAATTTCTCTATTGTTGAAATCAGTTTTCTTTTTCCACAATCGTTCACTTTGGTGCTTTTATTTTGAAAAAAAAGTGTGATTCTTCCTTCTTTGCAGTTTAAATATTAAACAAGATAAATATTAAATAGTTTTAGTCAAATTTTCCAAACAGTAACCATCCACATGGACATTCACTCCTCTTTAATGACAAACAGACACTTTTCTGTAATATTTTGTTAGTTTTCGGTGAATTTCAAACTAAAATCAGCCCACCACAATTGCATGAAATATGATTTTGGTTATTGAATTGGGGCCCATAAAAGATTTCCTGCAGCACTTAAAATTAGACACAGAGAGACAATGAATCAAGGACAGGAAATGGAATAAACCAACGAGAAACCTTCAGTTTAAGAGCAAATTTCTAATAATAAAAGCTTCCCTTCTTTGTCCCCAAACAGAGCATTCAGGATTCTGTGGAGTAAATCTGATAACTGACTTTCTGATTAGTTATCCTTGTGGACACGTAAAGAGACATGCTAACAAATGAAGACAATGTTTTCAATCTACGACTTTCAAGTCATACATTTATAAGAAAAAATGTAATAACTCTTAAAATATGAGAATAAAGTCATATATTTATTACTTAAAACAATCATAGGCTAAATGTATGACTTTTTTTTTCTCATAAACTTATGTGTGTTTTAAAATAGTTAATATATTAGTTTAAATTTAATAAAGTTACAACTTTAAAACACATAAACTCATGAGAAAAAAAATAGACGAAAATTTAAAAAAAACAAATTTTAAATGTATGCACAAACAGTCATAAATTAATGACAAAAAACATTAAAGCATTTGGGCCAGTTTATAAGAAGTTTAAAAGTCAGAACTGTTAAATTATGAGGATAAAGTCATTCATGTATGACTTTAAAAGTCATAGACTAAATTTATGACGTTTTTTGTAAATGTACGCGTTTTAAAGTAATACATTTATAACTCACTAACTAAAATCTACAACTTTAAAGTATCTTTATCTTTGAACGGAGCTCTGATAAACAGAAAAATAGGGTTTTTTTCATAAATTTACAACTTTAATATTATTTTTATTTTTGTTGGCCCTAATATTCCATCATAAAATCTCTGTTTTCTATCAAATAAAAAAATCCCAACAATTTAGGAGTTTATCTTGTAAAATATCAAGAAGATGTAGTTTTTGTGACATTTGTCAAATAAATATTTTTTCCTTTTTTGGTCTTTGACTTTCTGTGAGTCTTATTTTGTCACTGATGATTGCTGAAAGTTCCCTCAGGGTGTAAACAACAAGAAAACGTGACAATGGGTCGATTTTCCTTCTCCTCCTTCAGTTTGACTCTAACCGATTAGTTAAGCTGCTCAAACAGCTGAAAGAAACATTGACTAAGCTGTGTTTTTGTTGTTATGTGTGGAAAGAATTATGAAAGAAAGACGAAGACGTGTGTTACTCCTGCATCTTCATCCTTACTGCTTCCCTGAACTAAAGCTGGTTATTTTTGGGGGTAAAAAAGTTCAGTTGAAGAGAAGCTAATATCTTTATAAATAAAAATTTAATTTAATTCTGGTGAGACAACCTTGTTTCTTACTTAACAAACCCAAACCTACAGGGATTCCTTCGCAAAACTCATTGAGCACTAAGAAACTTGAATTTAGAAACTAAAAAGCTTAAATTCTTGTACTTTTCTCTCACAAACAGGAAGTGGTTGTATGGATTTGAGAGCCAAAGTTCACATTCCTATAGAAAGACAAACATGAGCTCGTTAATGCTTATATAATTCTGGATGAGCAGAAAGAGAGCCCCTCTTTGCTTCTACGTTTGGAGATTTGTTCCCTTTAACGGGAGTCAGAGGTCTTGTTTTTGCCGCTGCAAAGTTTAGATTTATTCTCAGGCATTCTGCCACCGAGAGGAAAGGCATTACCGGCCAATCCATTAGGAGTTGCTCTCAATTATGAAGCCAATTTATGAATTTTACTCTCTCAAATTAACCAAGATAAAAGCTCTTAGCGAAGCTGTAAATCAGAGTTAATGAGCCGACTGTCCGTCCTTCATGAGATTCAGCTTTCATGAAATTGTAAGAGTAAGCAATCGTGGCACCGCTGAAGAATGGAGTTGGATCATACGTTAAATTGTCGTTTTTGCTGATAGAAACCACCGGTGTTTACCAGGAGCGGCGGGAGGTGTGACAGTTGGTATTGATTCATCCAGAGTGGAGGAGCTTAGGAGCACCCTCCAGAGAGACTGCTGGGAAGCAGGTGGGCGTCAGCTGCCCTCACAAATCCCAGAACTAACCGTTTCTCCAGCCGACAGTGGAGGAAAAAAAGCTTGAAGCTAGAGCAGCAACAGCCAAAATGTAAGAAAAAACTGAACAAAAGGGAACAGTGAGGTCTAAAAATCAGAGCAAACTCTGCGCGGGAAAAGGAAGAAAAGAGACGAGGGTGATGTAAGGAGGGGAAAGGGGAAAAAAAGCTGCCTGTAAGTAAAACAAAGGAGTCAGCTGCTGGAGTTGCCCTTCAACAGCTGGTGCCAAAAACAGAGTTGAGGACAAAGTGGGTTCTGTTTGGACTGGAGGGGTGCCAACGATCGGGCCGGGCTTACAGGCAGAGAGCGCCGCCAACTCCAGGAGAAGCCTACGGGAAGACGGTTATATAACCGAGAGGGGAAACCTCACAGAGATGCTCTTGACTCCCTAATGATACGGCTCGGTTTAAACTGGTGTCAGAGGGGACGGCGGAGACGTCCAGAGACAGAAAGGCGTCTATAAAAAGACCAGAAGGAAGGAACAGAGGAGAGAGGAGAATGCAGCCTATTGTTTGTCCATTAGAGCTGAGACAGCCTGCGTTTTACTGTCCTAACTGACACGTGACTAAACTTTATGGAAATTTGCTTTTAATGAGAAAGAAACATACTCAAAAAATCAATGTTTAGCATGTTCTTGTCACATTTTTCCCACGATGGAGGACATATATTAAGAAAATAAAGCAGACAAAAAAAGTCTTCTACAGTGGGTGGGCCAAGCTCCCTGCTGCCTTGCTCCATTCCAATCCACTTGTAGATAAATAGATCCATGACCGTCTTTGTTTTTCTCAGTCCGCGCCAACAGACCAAGGACGGCTAAAAGTCCACAAAGCTAAATCAGGGTCAGACGGGCAGAGGTCAATCACGAGCATCCAAGAAGATGCTAGAGTAGTCAGAGTCCAGGCGAGGGTCAGGGCAGGCGGCAATCAGAGATAAATCAGGGTCAGGTCCAGCAGAGTGGGACAAACAATACTTCGCACCAATCAAGACTGTGTCTATATTCCGAATTCCCTCCCTAATTCCAAAACTACTAACAAACTATATAGTGCACTGGATTTTAAAAGCAATACGCACAGCATGTTTACTACTTCTCTTTTGTTTTTCCAGATATGACGTCACAGATTTCACGAAGTGAAAAACAAGCATTTCATGACGTCTATTTGTGACTCACTGTGTTCTGATAATAAATAATGTTGATGGTTCATTTAAAAATTACATCACAAAAACTGCATTGTGGTCTATATTTGCTAATGTAGTGAGCATCGATGCAGGCTAGTTTTTTGCAAAGACTTCTGGGAAATTTTAAGTGCTCTCAATGTTAGAAATGTAGATTCGGACAGCGTGAACGCACTATATAGTGTGTAGGGAAGGAATTCGCACATAGCCTTAGATCCATAACTGTCTTTGTTTTCCTCATCCGAGTTGGGGTCTAAACGGCCTCAAAAAAGTGTGAACAAAGAGATGATGGGAAATCAAGAAAAGCTTACTTGCCCCCACAACTCAGAGGGGAACTACCAAAATACCGCTCTGCAGAAACTCTGTCCTAGCATCACAAACGGGCAGACAGCGGGTTCCACATACAGAAGGTTTATTAGTTTAGGTAGGAGCCAAGCACGGCTTAAAGTCCACAAAGCTAAATCAGGGTCAGGCAGAGGTCAATCACGAGCATGGGCGCATCCAAGAAGACACTAGAGTAGTCAAAGTCCAGATGAGGGTCAGGGCAGGCGGCAGCCAGAGATAAAACAGGGTCAGGTCTAGATAGAAACGCTCAGTAATGCAGGCACAAACAATACTTTGGACCCATTGAGACTGCTGCTTAAGTGCCATGTGGGTGATTCTCAATGAGTGTCAGCTGAGTGGTATTCAGGGATCGTGCGCTGGGGCAGCTGGGAAATGTAGTGTTAATACTCTGGAGTTGGCTTCCGCCTGTGACCAGAGGGGGAAACGAAGCCTTAACTCCTGAAACCTAATTTTTAGAATTTGGTTAAAAACAGCATAATCATACTGAAAAATAACACTTTCAAAATAGATTAAAAGATGGTTGGAGTGGGATTTTAAAACAAAAGTCTCAGTTTACCTCACAGCTTTTCCTCATGTTTAATCTTTCAGAGTTACCTCTCCACTCAACTACAGACTGATTCAAAATGTGATTTTTGACATCATGAACAGTTCATTACAGTCTAGAAAGGATGGGTGAACAGCAGCCCTTTAATGACGTCTAACTGTTAAAATAAGAAGCCAGCGTTTGTGCTCCTCTGAGGCTCAGGAAAAAGCCGATCTTCAGTTTTACTTCATATTTATATGAAACCTGAACTTTTCTGGCAGCTCTTTCATTCGTTTTTCAGGCTCTCTGCCAACTAAAAACCTGCAGAAGCACAGAAGCCAGGCTTTCTTTGGTTTCCAGCTTGATTTCATGTTATAAACAATTTATTTTATGGCTCTCATTGATACACGACGAGTGCCGTACAGTGGAGTATTGAGGCTGAGGCTTACAGCATGAATGTTCTCATTGTCTGTCCGGTCGGGGGCTCATTATGACACAATGGGCCCCTGGGCGCTGCCATGAAAAGACCCCATCCCTTCATAGAGAATCAAGACGTCCCCATATCTCCAACGTGTTCGCCTCTTCTTTGTTTTGGTCATTTTAGTCATTCTAATATGTAGTTTACGTTAATTCGTATGAATTATGAACACTTTTTTATTTGTTCTCCTTTTAGTCATCCATATAAGAGGGTTTTTGTTTCTTTTATAGTTTTCTCTGTAAAAGTACCAATATTTGTTGTATTTGTCGTTTTGTGTCTGTCGTTTCTCTTCTCCTTATGGGGATTTTATTTTATGCTTTCTTTATTTTCATGGTAATTTCCATTTTTACGATCAGTTTGTATCCCATGTCTTTATTTTGTTCAACTTTTAGTTTCTTTATTTTTATTGTTTTTTTCCGTCTTCTTGATTATGTTTGGCTCATAAACACCAGGGCAAACCTGAAAAGTTAAAAGATGAGTTTGGTCTGTTTTTTTCATCATAGATACACTTCAGCTGTGAGAGACAGAATGTAAAGAAATAACTCAGACAATCACATTATTTGACTTTTAAAGAATTCATTTATTTTATGACATAAAATAAATATTTAGCTTCACAAAACAAGAT
>NC_050531.1:5686864-5696109 GCF_002922805.2 Oryzias melastigma | reverse complement strand
AATACGCGGAAAAATGTGAATCATTATATCACTTAAGAAAAGTTCTGTGAATTATTACAGTTAATATTATTAGTATGCATCATATTATAGTATTTATATCAAAATAAATGTTTTAGCCGATGGGTAACTCAACTCAAATATTTAATTTGATATAAACTAATAATTTTAAATGCAACAAATTATAGAACTTTAGTCAAATGATTCATGTTTCACCTATTTCTGTGTTTTTATTCAGTTTTGCAGCTTTATGGCTTATCCCGGACAAGCCCCCAACTACACCATACCTCTGCTTGTGGGTAGCAAAGTGGAAAGCAAAACATAAAAATATGATAATTTTTTTTAATTAAACAAAATAACAAAAAGGGTGCAAAAAAAAGGGTTTTCCTGAGGCAGTTTTTTTTTTGCCTTAAAACCTAACATCTTTAAAGGGTAACCAAACCCTAAAACAACTTTTTTTTGTCTGTTGACCTCTATAAATTGGGCTTTAAAAGTTCTGTCTGTTGGTCATCGCCAAATTTTTGACAAATTAAAATAACTTGTTTCATTCTTGAAAATATAGGGAAAAAACACCTATGTGCTGCCCCCTACAGGTTGAATTGAAGTATTACATTTGAATTTGTGATTGGTTGAACCATTTAAAGTCCCACGTCATAATCCGTCCCACTCGTCTTATTGGATCTTCAAATTTCGGTTGTGGGTGGAGTCACCTCCAACTTCCCTGTTTGGTGTCCCTTTAACCCTTGAACACCAGGGATGTCACTGGAGACACCAAATTAATAAAACGCTCTTTGGCATAGAGTAACTCTTTGAGTATTCACACAATAAACACAAATCAGATTCTTTCATATTGTCTTTACACCAATATGCTACACATTAACATAAAATGTTAAATAATGGTGGATTGGATTAACTGGATTGCTTGCTGCCACACAGAAAAATGGCATGAACCCAAGATAATTATGTTTTTAAGGGTTATAAGTTGTGTTTTTGCATAAACAATTTCTTAGTGGGATGCTAATAACCTGCATCCCAAATCTTGTGTCATAAAAAATGTTAAAAATCAGTACATAATCAATCATGAACTGCTTTCTTTAACAGCTGTCCCTCTGCAGAGAGACCCCAAACAGTCAGTCAATTCATGTTGAACTTGATGCTCACCCATTGATAGGGTGGCAAGGGGGGGTGCGCTCTGGAACATGCCTAGACTTGTCCATAATTGTTCAATGGGGGTTTAAATTGTGTCATTTATTTTCTTGATGTATGCATGCTGTGCCTCCGCTCAGAATCCCTGATATAAGGTCAAGTTTTCATGTTGACAGTATACAAATACTGTAACCAGGGATTACAAAACATACACAAACAGGTCGTAACTGCTGAATACACACTCCCGTCGCACTCATCATTATCTATAATGTTGTTTGTGCTCCTTTTTTTATCTCTTCTGGCTCGTGTGTTCAGCAAGGTGTCAACATGATGAGCTGTACAAAGCAAACAGAGATTACCCAGTAGGGCTGGATTGGGAATATTCAGACAGTCAAACTGAATCCGTATCCCCATCAGTCCCAGTGGAAGAGTTTGGAAAAATGCAAGAAAGTCCAGATAAGGGAGAGAAATAACGGATATGGGAAATTTAAGTCACTGCTGCCCTTACGGGTGAGTACAGGTGGTCTTAAAAAAAGTGGGCAAACCTGTACAGTACAGGTGACCCGCAGGAAATATCAAGGTGGTAGACCGCTAGTTGAACCCATGGGGCAAAAATCCATCCAAACAACGGCAAAATCACAAAACAACACATCCCGGACGAGCCCCCAAGTTGTTCCGGTTCATTTTTTTTCTACGGGTATGCTGCAGGCAGGTAATGTAGGTTTTGCAAACACAATTTGCAAAACTCTGACTCTATTCTTTGCTAAACATAAGATACATTCTCACTTTAACCCTCGAACACTTTCGCTATAAAAAGTTACACCATCACTTTTGGTGGGTAATTATTGTCCGATATAGTAATAAAGTATTTCTCATAAAATATATATCAAAATATGACAACACATGATAAATTAGAGTAGTTATATTTTATTTTCAACTGTAGTTTATGTAACAAAATGGAAAATAATAACATAGAAAGATCCTAAAAACATGCTTGCAAATTACTGAAAAATTAGAAATTTGAGAACAAACATTTCCTAAAAATAAATAAATAATGATACTTTGACTTGGTCTTTGGTCCACACATTTTTGGGACACATAACACTCAGAAAAATACATCACATAGACAATTATGTAAATTATGAAAATCACCCAGTGATAGTGCACTAGGGGCATAGGTACATAAAGAAGCAAAACAAACAAACAAAAAATATGTATGAGCTTATATTAGAGCCTCTACCTAACAAAACTTCAGGGAACATTTTTTAAAGAATGTCCGATATGCCATTCGTGGCCATATGGGAAAATGTAGCCGAGGAGAACAGTGGTGTGGATGAAGTCCTCATGGTCTGACCAGACAGAGAGATGAGATAGGACTGGAGAGTTGAGTATTTTGCACATTTAGTCAATATTTTGGTGTTTTGGTGTAAGTTTTGACAACAAAGTCCTCATTATGACCTCAAAGTGAAGTTTTGACTCAAGTATGTTGTATATTTTGCCTGTATTTTGAAAATCGTATCAGGTGTTTGGGAAAACTGGTCTAATGTTTCAGAAAATGTGTTTAAGTAATTGGGAAAAACTATTATATTAAAACCGTGGTTCTTTTAGCTGATGGGCTTTTAAAAATAGAGTTTTAGTTATTTTTGCAATGCTTAAAGAATCTTGTGTCGATGATTTCTTCATATTTGTCAATAATGATACTAATGTTGGCACAAAAATTGTGGCTCCTCCCCAAAACATAAATGTGATAAATGTGTGCTCTGACTGTTACAAATTAAGAATTTAAACAATTTGTGTGGGCCTCCTGTGTGTTCTACGGCCACATAAACACTTCATGCTCATCATTTGCAAACGGTAAGGATTTAGTCCTTGCACCTTCTTACAATAGCATCAGGGTAAGGCCACCGTACAAGACGTCAGCTACACTTTAGGGGTGAGCGATTCTGGGAATTTGGGTATCGATCCGATATTTAATAATTACAGGGCTAGAATTGCCAATATCGATCGAAATCAGACTTTGTTGTCTCCTTTGGTTTCTGCGCATGACGGTGACGGTCCTGATGAACATGTATCTCTAAGGTCTTTATTTTACATTTGAAACTCCGCACTATCGACACCGAACCTGGAAATAATGTGATTTTGAATCACTAAAAGGTTCAGAATTTGTTTGTTTTTAACACCGATCTGGAAATAAATCTTTACAAGATACTCCACGTCTTTCATCTCTGAGCATGGCTCTGATAAACAGACAACTTTGGTTCTTTTCTGAATAATTTATGACTTTTAATCTTGTAAATTTACGACTTTAAATCTCGCAGTTTTACGACTTTTAATCCCTTAAATGTAAAAGTTTTTTTCGTAAATTTACAACTTTAAATCTCGTAGATTTACGAGTTTTTTCTCATAAATTTACGACTTTTGATCTCGTAAAATTACGTTTTAATCTTTAAATTTACACGTTTTTTTCTCGTAAATTTACAACTGTAAATCTCGTAGATTTACGAGTTTTTTCTCATAAATTTGCGACTTTTGATCTCGTAAAATTACATTTTAATCTTTAAATTTACACGTTCTTTTCTCGTAAATTTACAACTTTAAATCTCGTAGATTTACAAGTTTTTTCTCATAAATTTACGACTTTTGATCTCGTAAAATTACGTTTTAATCTCGTAAATTTACAAGTTTAAATCTCGTAGATTTACGAGTTTTTTCTCATAAATTTATGACTTTTGATCTCGTAAAATTACGTTTTAATCCCTTAAATTTACACGTTTTTTCCTCATAATTTTACAACTTTAAATCTTGTAGATTTACGAGTTTTTTCTCATAAATTTACGACTTTTGATCTCGTAAAATTACGTTTTAATCTCGTAAATGTACACGTTTTTTTCTCTTAAATTTACAACTTTAAATCTCGTAGATTTACGAGTTATGTCTCATAAATTTACGACTTTTGATCTCGTAAAATTACGTTTTAATCTCGTAAATTTACACGTTTTTTTCTCGTAAATTTACAACTTTAAATCTCGTAGATTTACGAGTTTTTTCTCATAAAGTAATGACATTAAATCTCACTGATTTAAGACTTTTGATCTCGTAAAATTACGAGTTTTAATCTTGTAAATTTACAAGATTTTTTCCGTAAATTTACAACTTTAAATCTCGTAGATTTATGAGTTTTTTCTCATAAATTTAAGACTTTAAGTCTCGCAGATTTAAGACTTTTGATCTCATAAAATTACGAGTTTTAATCTCATAAATTTACGAAAGTCATAAATGTAGCATATGACTTTTAAAGTCATAAATATACGACTTTATTCTCGTAATTTTGCAGTTACAACTTTTTTTCTCGTAAATATATGAGATGTAAAATCATAATTTTAAAAATAAAATTTTCTTTATAAAGTGGCTTTAATATTCCACCTTTTTTATTACAGATGGACAATTTTCTCTACATGTAGAAAAAAATATATATTTTCTGCTGGTGCAAAACATTCTTACGAATAGATAATATAATAACAAATCCAACTTCATACTCTCCTCTCTTTGACCCTCAACGGACAACCCAAAAACCAGCAGTACTCAAAGGGGTTAACACCGTACAGAGCATGTGACTAAAGATTTACTTAAAACCTAAACCTATAAAGAGAATTATCTAGTTTCATCACAAATACATAACTAAAATATGATCTGGACTCTGTTTCATTGACAGTGTTTTAAGCACCTCCTATCCTTCCTGTTTTACTTTTCTTCATTTTAACATTTTTAAACTCTTCTCTGATGAGTTTTCACAATAACAGAACTCTGAGGGTTTTTTTGTTGTTTTTTTTTACAACCCTCAGTATTTTGGAAAGGTCAAATAAAACCCATTTAATGACACAGAAACACTACGCCAGTGTTGGAAATGTTGGAGAGTTTTCTTTTACAGGTTTAAAAGTGTGTAAAATCTGGAGGGAGTGCAGAGCGAATGCGGCTGACTCAGTCATTATTAGTAACAAAACCAAAGTTTCACATTCAAAATGCAGACCACACTCACACACTGCACTCATCAAAACTTTGTGTTTTGAAACTAATCGAAACTTTACCTTCTTGTGAATGCGTCCACGAAAACCGCTGCTGTTCATTTCGAACACTTAACGTCTTCAGTTTTTATTTTTTTCTAAGAACTGGGCATCAGTAACCTACATGAGAATTTTTTTGGTTTACTAAATGACTTTTATTAAGCAAAAGACCTTTTTTTTTTAAATAACCTCATTTGAACCTAAGAAGACTTGATGTCTTCTCATCAGGAACTTGTAGACGTGACAACTGAAGCTTAAACCTTGAGACTGAACTCTTCCTTATTGAGGTTGACTTCATTTTCTAATGAGCTTTTACGCCTATAACTCATTAAAATCACTTTAATTACATTTTCCATCTAATTTCCAGCCAGTCTCCCCAATGGAAAACTATCTTGTACAAAGTTAGTTAATATAAATGAAAATATTGTTCTAAATAAAACACATTTCAATCAGTGTGGCACTAAATCTTTTAGCTAAAAGAGTAAATATGAATTTAATTTATCATATTGACTGTATATGAGAACTGGACTGAGTGCTAATCCAATATTTTTTTTCTATAGTGCATTATTCAAGTTTTAAATTGACCAATCAGATGCTTCAATAAAAGTCTCTTTGATTAACAGGTTTTGTGTAACCCGTTTTTAAGTGGTAGGGGTGTGGCCTTCCAACAAGCTCACTCCTGATTGGACAGAGTGGTTGCCATAGAAATGTTGACTCAGACCGATTCAAATATTCACGACGTCTGGTTTCAATATGGATGCGCCCGCTTCGCTAAAAATGGCGCCTCACTTGGTCCAGTACTCTTATACTGTCAATGATTTTTGCATAAAAGTCAGGATTTATGTTTTTATTTAAGAAATTAGCAGTTTGACGGATTAAACGATGAATAAATTGTCGTGTTTTCCCCCTGGGTCGACCACCACTCCTCCTTCATGGGTTTCTTTGTGTCTTATTGTTGTTTTTCCCTCTCTTTTCTGTTTTTAGTGGTTTCCTCTCCTCACTTCCCTGCAGGTTTGTCTTGCTTCGCTACTCACCAGCTTCTCGTCTCTCCTGCCAGGTTTTTTTGATCGTGTGTGTTTTATTTTTGGCCTTGAGGGTTTGTTTTACTTTTCTTTAGTGACTGATATAGTTTTTCAGCATATAGCTCTTCTTTGGTTTTGGGTTTTTTTTTGTTAATAAAGACACGTTAAAGGATATTGATCTTTATTTTTGAATTTTTGGGTTTATTTTTCATCCTTTACTTGGAATTCAATCAATTTATACTTTCCATTTTTTGTTATTTTACAATTGTTATCAGCATTTTGCAATAATCACATCTTACATGTTTCTAAACTGTCTTTTGCATTTTTAAAAACAACTTCTATCTCCTTGTAAAGTACATTTTTTATAAGACATTAAATTGCCCAGCTGCTGATAAAATAATCAACATTTTTTATTTACAATACGTAAAAAACGGTTTAAATCCTTGAAATAAATTCAGTTATTTTGATATTTGAAGTATTCATTTTTATAACACTTTTATATCATGCCAAATAAGAAACTCTGAGAATTCTGATAAACTTTGTATTAAAAGGACTAAATTTCAATTGAATTTTTGGTCACTTTCTTCCTCATCAATGAAGAAGTTAGTAGAGCTGACTTTAAACACTTCATCACTTGGATGTTTTACTCAAATTTTGCCTAAGAAACTTGCATTTTGAAGATTTATAAAAGTTTTAGACACATAAGCAACCCTATTAGTAAAAACGTGTTTTTTTAATTTGCATAAGAATCTATTACTGTGTTACTCATAAGGACAGTAATGAGTAAACTGCTTTTAGATCACAGTCTTTCACAATCAGTCATTAGAGGAACAAGGACGCACTTTGTATTGTTTTCCCAGAAAGCAACAGCTCCTCTTTGATCGCTTGCTTTGAGCAACAAGCTCCTGAGCTGCATTCAGCAGCTCCGAGCTGGCGGAGGATCCAGGAGGTTTTCAGCTCCTCTCGCTCAGCGGCGACACAATCCTCTCTTTGTCGTCTTTCACTCTAATGGCTTCTTTATCATTTCTTCTTCTGTTCAAAGGGCATGCAGTACTTGACTGGCTGTAAATCTGTTTGGAGACTAATCTGCCACTACCTACCAGCTGCTCTCTTGGCACATCCCAGGTCCAACATTCCCGTTGCCATGGTGATAACCAGCTATGCCAGTTACCCATAAGGCCTGGCGTTGCGCCGAGCACGCCTGAGTGTGGTGAGCGTGTGTGCGCTTAAAAAAATGTAACTGTGTTGTTGGGAGTTGGAACAGAACGGAGAGTTCCTCTGCCAGAAGAAAAGGAGAATTTTTGATGAAAATGTTAAACTGAGAACAGGTGAAAACTGTTCTACAACACCTTTGTCATTTTAGTAACCAATTCACCAGGAGGTTAAAGGTCAAGACAGATTTTTTTTCTCTTTTAAAGTCTAAATCTGATCATTTTTTGATCGATTTTAAAGCGTGGAATTTTATGTACGATAATGCAGTTTTTAGCCTAAATGAAGAAATTTGTGTCATTTCTAGGACAAAGTTTCTGCAGAAATCATGACTTTTTATCATCCATGTGCTACAAGCTTACAACCCAAACTTGACAACAAAAATGGCGGCCATCCAATCGTACAGTTTAGATCCGGATTCCAGCTCAGACAAGGAAAACAAAGACGTTCATGGATCTATTTGTCCTCCAGTAGAGCCTTCAGAATGAAGAAAAGTAGAGAGCTGGTCAATCAATATCACACCTACAAGCTTTTTCCAATTACTATTTTTCCTTAATCACAAGGATTTAAATGCAGAAATATTTAGAAATGCAATTTTAATCTTACTTACTTCGTATTTGTCGTACAACTTTAGAAAAACGCCATAAGAACATGATAAAAACATCAAAAACGTGATTGGAGTTTCTGCCAAAAATGGACAAACTGAAACTCAGCTCTTTCTCCTATTTGTCCAAATGTAATAACTCATTTAAAATATTGTAAATTAATACATTAAAAATGTTTTTTCCTAGCATATATACCAACATTTCACAATATCTATTTGTGACTCCAGTGTGGTCTGATGATAAAAATGTGGATGGTTTATTAAAATAATTATTATTTTTCCGCTCTTTTTGCAACAATTGTTCAACTGCAATGCATTGTGGTCCATATTTGCTAATGTAGCGAGCATTGATGCATGCTAGAATCTCGCAAAGGCTTCTGGGAAATAGTAGTCGATTTTGGAATTTTAGCACTACAAAATGGGAAACCCTCTATAGAGAGCATTATATAGTAGGTAGGAAGTCATATTGACAGTTTTTCAGAAAGAAATGACACTATATGTAAGTAGTACTGAAGTATTCCTATAAATTATCTTGTAAGTATGTCAGGAACTAGTGGAGGACCCAAACAAAGGAGACCGGGCTTGATCGTAGAAACTTAAAATATGTAATAACTAAACTGAAAAATGACATGAAGGGGGAAAAAAAACATGGAAAACTAAAAATCACCTGACAATCAGACACTTAAACACTGAGGCTGATTAACTAAATGAAGACAGCTGTGGATGATTAACCTGGACATGGTGAGACTGACAGGAAAAACAGAAGATGACAAAAAATCCTCACTAAGTATTGTGGCTTTATTGTATTTTTTGTTGAAAAAAAAGATGTTATTTGCACGTACTGTTAAGTGTCAATGTTTGATTTTTTGTGTGTGTGCAATATTTGTCAATAAAGTTGGGGGGCGTATCTGGACACAGCTCGCTGCTTTGATTTTTAAATAGTATTTTTAATCGTTTTTACTGAGAAAAATACATTTTTGGTTCGAGTCTTAGTTGCTAACTTCTTCATATGAACTATTTTCACATATTTGTACTATAAAAACACCATGAAGTGTCAGTGTTTGAGTTATTTGCCAACCGCGAGTGTTTGTGTCACTCCAGCATTCACTAACCCCAAAGGACTTTTCCAGAAAGGATTATTCTCAGAATTTCCATGATAAAAATCTAATATTGAGAAATACAACACAAATAAAAGTTGGGCATGGA
>NC_050531.1:5682785-5686856 GCF_002922805.2 Oryzias melastigma | reverse complement strand
AAAAAAAAAAACAGCAAGTTCAACGCCTTAAAACTGGTAAAAATGTGAATTCTTAGGAAAAAATTGTTGTCTGGATCACTCTGATCGTCAAAACAAGAGTGGCAGACTTTTCAAAATAAAGTTAAAATGACTACATAAAGGTGAATTTTAAATAAGGAATAAAAATCCAAACAATACATTTTGAAACCACTGTAAAAGAATGAAAATAAAGCTGTTTCTTCATGCAAGCCTCCATTGAGAAACGCCGACTTTTGCCCCACTTTAGCTCCTAAATAGATGAAAGGTCACAAAAAATGTTTTTGGTCAAGATGGATCTATTTTTGTAAATGTCAGAGTTGTCACTGATGTGAAATGAGTTTACAATTTTTCCTGTTTTGGGTTTTTTCATGAGTTAATTCTCATCTCCAAAACTAGATAACAAAATAAGCCGAATTTCAGTTTTTGCAGCTGCAGCAAGAGTTTCTCACAGTCTGAGCCTTTGAAGCAAAGAGAAAGTCTCATCCTCAGAAAGTTGGGCTGCTGTGAGTCACAAAGGCAGGTTATAAAAAGAAAAACTCAGGACTTTGTTGTCCACCACAGCCTGGATGTCAAATATAACCCAAACGCCACTTTTTTCTGACTTTCCCTTGTTTTCTTGGTAAGCCCGAGGACGTTCGCTGAACACGCAGGGAGGAGGAAGCTGCTGTGGTTTGGTTGCCGTAGAAACCAGGTGAGAGCATGTTCAGTGTGTGCGCTCGGGTGATGGCATCACATATTCCATGACGTCAACATGGCAAAAAGGCAGGGAGGCGAGGGGGCAACGAGCTCCACTAAAACATCCACTCTGATTTCATCCTGATAACATCGTCCCACTTTTATGGAATTATTTTAAATAAAATATGTTTTTTTTCTCTGTTTTCAACAACTTCTCATTGATAATTTTGCTTGGAATTTAAAGTTACTTTAAAGATATTAGACGTTTGTTACTATAAGATCTAACTAAAGTGGAGTTGTCATGAAGAGGATGCTGAGGTTTTCCATCACCTCCACCTTCTTTGAACTCCAGAACAGAGAGTTTGTTCAGTCTCTTTAAGTCACTTCCTCCGATGTTGCCTCCCCAGCAGGTGACCGCGGATGTGATTACACTCCACAGCCGACGTGGAACTCAATGCTGCAAATGTTGAAGGACTTCTAAAGTTTAATCTGGTTTCAATTTGCGCAAAAAAAAAAAAGAAAAGAAAAAGCTCTTCTGTGGTCTAGTGAGGACCGGTACCGGTCCGTGGGTCATTGGGTACCGAGCCACCAACAGAAAAAAAAGCACTAATTTCTATTTAGCTTATTTTCCGATTCTGCAGGACGTTTTATTTTGGAAAGCTGCCATATTCTGTTCACAATATCCGCTTTAAAGTGGCTACGAGCATTGCTACCTGAATTCCTAAGCTAGTAGCTAAAATGCGAACGAAAACTGAACAGAATGAGAACCTTCGACTCCAAAGAACAATAAAACTGACAAAAATGTTAATCCTTCCTCAACATATTTATGGAGACGGTTGTTCTGATGTAGTAGAAGCAGCTCTGTCTAATACATGACGACACGCAGATAATAAAATTGTAGAAACGGTGGATTTATGTTTGTACTATACTCAGAAAATACCAGTTTTATAACAGTTGGATCATTTTATTTTGCTTTATTTACCTATGACACCTTAAAAGATGGATGTATCTGAAGCTAGCGCCCAGTTGTTAGCCTCCACCCTGCATATTTGATCCTACACCAACAGTTTCTGACAGAGTCTGTTGTCCTGATCACCACGCTGAAAAAACAAATCTAAAGAATTTAAATCAACACTTGTTTCAAGAAAAAAAAAGCGTATTTTCTGTCTTGCTGGAATAATACTCGTATGTTGGTCTTGAATCTTGTGTTTGGTTGTATTCAGGCTGCCATCATTTCAACTTCTTTGTTTTTTTTAACCAAAAATCATGTGACTAAATATCTATTCAGCCATTGGTCAGGACCTATGAGGGCGGGGCTAAGAAAGGAAATAAATAATGGAAGTCCAAAAAACCCATTAAAATATAAATGTTTTTTTGTACAATTTTAGCATTGTTATCATAGAAGTGGAGCTATGTAAAATAGTTTATGATTAAAACTGTGTTTCTGCATAATTCTTAATAAATATTGCGTCGGATCAGAAAACCAGATGCTAGAAAAGATCAGATTAATGATGCAGTTACTGAAAGTGGTCTGCCAAAGTCTCTTCTTTAATTGTGTGAGACCAACACATTCTCCTCCCCATGTCGTCACATAGTGATGATGGTTAAGGACCCCGCCGCATCACCTTTTGACGTTTCGGGTGTCCCCAACTCATTTTTGACGTGCTGGCTGTTCCCATTAAATAAGGGATTCGGTCGTTTTGTTGGACGCAGTACCGGATGGTTGACCGGACCTCAGGTACCTGTAGCCTAACCTGGTACCCTAACCCTAGCCTAATTCACGTCTGGTACCGTGCCTGGCATCCAGAACCAGTGCCGATCCGCATTCTTGGACCGAACCTCAGGACGCTGCCGATACCAATACCCTAACCCTAGCCTGGTCTGCGTGTGGTACCGTGCCCGGAACATTTACTGCATCCAGAACTGGTACCGATCTATGTCCCGTACCGATCCACATTATGTACTGGGATAAGGTTAAGGTTAGGAAACCAGTCCGATCCACAATCCAGTAAAGAACCGGTATCGGTTAGCGGCCCAGAGGTTGGGGAGCTTTGATTCAATTGGAACAGCCAACGCGTTAAAAAACGACGAGTTGGCAACGCCCAAAACGTCAATTTTTGTCGCAAAGGGTCCTTGACCACGTGTCAAAATGTGACAACCTGGGAATAAGGATGAAAAGCCTTCAACGCTTACGTGCTCGTCCGAGTTAGCCTCTGACTCAAAACTGTACGCCTGGATTGATCCAGTACTGCTCATTGTTATTTTTGTGCAGTTAATGCTAGCTTAAGGCTATAAGGTTGCGCTTGAGCGCGCTAGCAGAGCTCTCAGGGCGAGGGAGGTGTTGCCTTGAGCCAACAGTCCCGCCCACAAACCAGAATTGTATTTCTAAACAAAGTTTTTGGTTTTATGGAACCCCAAAAGGGACATAAAGGTAAAAAAAAATTGAAGTAAAAAAAAAAAAAATTCTAAAAAGTTATTAGTTCAGTTAGTAGATTTTTTTTCTTTTTTTTATTTTCTGCTTACTATTTGGTGAGCACCAGGTACTAACAGAAAAAAACTTTTTTTTTGTAAATTAAGGTTAAGGTTAAAAAAATAAAAATGTTTTTTTTTTTTTTTAAATTGAAGTAAATATTTTTTTCTGGTTATTAACTGGTGAGTAGTAACCAGAATATTTTTCAATTCAATTTTTAGAAAAAAAAAAATTTTTTTTTTTTTTTTACTTTTATGTCTCTTTAGGGGCTCCATAGATTTTGGCTAAAAACTGCATAATCATAATTAAAAGACCGCTGGGAGCAATCTTAAAAAAAAAAAGTTAGGTTGGGGTCTGACTTTAGCTTTGCAATCCTTGCCAGGATGCTTCACATATTTTAACTTTATACTTTTTGGACTGATTTTAAATATCTATATCAACGTCATTTATTACTCCTGCTTTGGTACGGTGGAGGCATATGAATGTTAGTATTTCACAACGATTTATTAGACTTTTTTGTGTTTAAAGAGTAAAAAAAAAAAAAAATCTAAATTGTGTTGAATCTTTATTAAATTGAGCCAAAATGTTCTTAGTTTTTTGTATTTTTACATTTAAAAAATGTAGCTTCTGAATTGTATTACTGTAACAATGGACAATTTAAACCTATTTATATGAGAATAAAATTTATGCAACAAATAAATTATAATGTACTGTAATAATTTGACCTAAAAATTTTAAATGATTGCCTCTTCGCATTACTAGATAAAAATAAAAAGTGGAATGATTCATGCGGGTCTTTATCTTAAGCCTTTAAACCCCTCAGCTGCTGCTGTATCACCTGTCTCCATCTTGTTTAACAGATGAAGATAAACCCACTCGGAAAAGACCCATTTTTTTTTTTTTTTTTT
>NC_050531.1:5631606-5682691 GCF_002922805.2 Oryzias melastigma | reverse complement strand
TTCAGTCTGCCGTTCAGGTTCAGCTCTGACTCTCAGCAGGTTTTATTGAGGATGAACCTCTTAAGCTGCTTTTCACCGGGCTAACAAAACAGCAATATGTCCTGTGATGAGCTGATGAAATGAGTTGTCAACGGATCCACGGCGGGCTTTGCCTCTCTAATCTCGCTCTCCCGCAGGGGAATAGACGAAGAAATGAATCATGAAATAAAATAATGTTGCCATGACAAAGTTTTCAAATGGATTCAATATATCAGCAACATAAAGCATATTTAATGCGGGCTGCTTAGGAGGGGACGTGAATAATCATGTGTGCAAATCAGGGAGTTTTATAACTGCTCTTTAAATGAATCTCCTGATTTGCATTCATTCCCGGTCAGCAGAAAGATGATGAGAAAACACAGACCTAGCAGTGACTTGCTAGCACCAGCCCTCCTCTTTAGTCTGCATTAATCTCCTGAGCCCTGGCCATGGCGGGAATAGAGGGTGGACATGCCCCCCCCTAATCCCACCCCCGACTACAGGTCTGTCCACTCAACCTTTTTCCCCCGGCTCTCTCCTGCCCCCTAAAGAACAAAAGGCAGAATCAAATTTGCAGCGGTCACTCCTGCTGCATCACGGATGCGTTTTTCTGTCGTGTCACTGGAAAATGTATTTCACAGCCTTCTATGGGTTCCTACAAAAGTCACATGTGTCAAAGTCAAGGCCCTGGGGCCAGATCCGGCCCTCCGGTAATTCTATCCGACTCTCCAGATCAAGTTGATTTATTCTGGAATAATATTCCTGCTTGTTTTTATTATACATCATTATGTTCAAAGTTACAGTTTTAAAGATTCTGCTAGCTTTTTGGACTATTTTAGCATTTACTACAATTTTTTAGGCTATTTTGGAGTTTAGCTAATATTTCAGCAACATGCTAGATGTTTTAGCTAATTTAGACTTTTTTCATTTTTTTTAGATTGTTTTGGAGTTAGGTTAATATTTACACGCTAGCTGTTTTGGCTAAATTTGACTTTTTGTGATTTATAGGCTATTTTGAAGTTTAGCTATTTTTTCAGTTACATACAGGCTGCTTTGGCTAACCTATGTTTTTTTCTTTTTTTTTAAGGCTAATTTGGCATTTAGCTAATATTTTAGCTGTCACTGTTTTCAGCTATTGACTTCAGTGTTTTAAGCTGTCAAATTCAGTGTTTTCAGCTATCAGCTTCTGTGTTTTCAGCTGGTGACTTCAGCATTTTTAGAAATAAATTTCAGCATTTTCAGCTATCAGCTTCTGTTTTCAGCTACTAACTTAAACATTTTTATATATCCATTTCAGCATTTTTAAATATTAATTTCAGTGTTTTCAGCTATTAACTTAAGCATTTTTAGAAATCAATTTCAGTATTTCCAGCTATCTGTTTCAGCATTTTCAGCTTTCAGCTTCAGTGTTTTCAGCTACTAACTTCAACATTTTTAGATGTCTATTTTAGCGTTTTTAGATATCAATTTCAGCGTTTTCAGCTATAAGTTTCTGCATTTTAAGCTATTAGCTTCAGTTTTTTGTGCTATTAACTTCAGCGTTTTTAGATATCAATTTCAGTGTTTTCAGCTATCAGCTTCAGTGTGTTCAGCTATTAACTTCAGCGTTTTTAGATATAAAATTCTGTGCTTTCAGTTATCAAGTTCAGTGTTTTCAGCTGGTAACTTCAGTGTTTTTACATATCCATTTCAGCGTTTTCAGCTATCTGCTTCAGTGTTTTCAGCTATCAACTTCAATGTTTTTAGATATCAATTTCAGCATTTTCATCTATCAAGTTCAGCGTTTTTGGCTGTCAGCTTCAGTGTTTTCTGCTATTAATTTCAGCATTTTTAGAAATCAACTTCAGTATTTCCAGCTATCTGTTTCAGCATTTCCAGCTATCAGCTTCAGTGTTTTCAGCTACTAACTTCAACATTTTTAGATATCTATTTCATCGTTTTTAGATATCTATTTCAGTGCTTTCAGCTATCAACTTCAACGTTTTTAGATATCAGTTTCAGCATTTTCAGATATCAAGTTCAGCGTTTTCAGCTGTGAGCTTCAGTGTTTTCAGCTATCAACTTCAACGTTTTTAGATATCAATTTCAGCATTTTCAGCTATCAAGTTCAGCGTTTTCGGCTGTGAGCTTCAGTGTTTTCAGCTATTAATTTCAGTGTTTTTAGATATAAATTTTAGCATTTTCAGCAATCAGTTTCTGCATTTTGAGCTATTAGCTTCAGTGTTTTGTGCTATTAACTTCGGCATTTTTAGATATCAATTTCAGCATTTCTAGATATACATTTCACTGTTTTCAGCTTTCAGCTTCAGTGTGTTCAGCTATTAAGTTCAGTGTTTTTAGATATAAAATTCCGCGCTTTCAGTTATCAAGTTCAACGTTTTCAGTTATCAGCTTCAGTGTTTTCAGCTGTTAATTTCAGCATTTTCAGGCATCAGTTTCAGCATCTTCTGCAATCAGCACTAGCATCTTAAGCGGCCAAATTCAACTAACAGCATTCACATTAGCATTATCTATGGTGATGCTATATATCTAGTTCATAATTATGTTAAAAAGTTACAGTTTTAAAGTTTTAAAAATGTAGTTATAGAGTGTTCAGTAAATGTTCATCCTGTTCAGCCCACGACCTAAGATGTGTTTTGGATTTTGGCCTCTTGTGCGATTGAGTTTGACACCCCTGCATTAAGTGGAGAACTCAACTTTATAATAATTCTTCTGACGCTGCTCCTCCGTTTGGTTGCAGATATGTCGTGACATATTGAAAGGGGAAGGACCGGCGCTTTGCAATCAAACGCTCCCATGTCGTTGGTTTGCTGGCGTGTCTCTTTGAACCTTTTCGATTCACATGCATTCCTTTCGCAATGGGAGCTGTCACTTTGCGTGGAAATGGTCCCTTCAGTGTGTGTGGCTGCGAGGAGCGTCTGATGTCCACTCCGCACCACTTATCTGTGATGTGAATGGGAAGACAATGAGACCCCCGGTGGCTCCTTCTCCCTGTGACCCGCCCGAGCTCTGATTTGCCTTGGCAAGGGGGACAGAGCCCCAAAACAAAGCTTAAGGAGTCTCCAGTAAAGGGGTTCAGAGGTCAGCCCCAACACCCAACTAACAGGCCCGTCCTCTAGTTCGGGCTCCTAAATGGGGAAGAGACACAGAGGTGCAGAGACAAAGGGATAAAAGGAACCTCCAAAACCATTAAATTCTGAGGAAGTGATGGCCGTGAATGATGACAGAGACTGAAAAGGGGCTCTTGAGGTGGGAGGTACGCTCCATTAATGACCATGGATGCTCCATTATGGCAGCCCTGGGAGGTGGTGATGAGGTGGTACATTTTTTCCTATTAGGCCTCTCCTCCCTGACCAGCAGACAATTCCAGATTGATGCTGGAGTCTCGCTCGACCCCTGATGTGAACCTCAACACAACATGACAACACACGGGCCCCTTCAGAGGCAGGACGAGTCAAATTACTGTTTGCGTAACGTCAAACCTTTCACGGCTCCCTTGAGGGAAACTTTGATTGATGGACTTTCTCTTTCACAAAGAATGTACCAGAGGATGTGGTCAAATAGTTCGTGACTTCAAAGTGTGCAAGATAATGGATTGGATTCTGATTGTTAGATGTTCTGCATTGTCTTCAGGCTAAAAGGAATCCTTGATATAAATGATGATTCATTCATTACTCTGTCGACAATGTTGTGCAGGATGAAAACCATAAAGATCCTTGAAGAAGCTAAGTATGCATTATCTAAAACATATTGTTATCCCTCCATCAAATAATCCCAGAGAAGCAGATGTATTTATGTGTCTACATTAAGATTATATTGCCAGCATATGTTTCTCACTTATCCTTGGCATTAAGTGTACTTACTAATCCCTCAGAGGTCCATATCGAGTCCCTCTTATAGGAGTGCATTTATTGTTTGACACCTGTTTGAAGCCATTTAATGGTCGTATATACATCGTGTTGTGCAAATTGAGATATTAATGTAGAATTTCTAACTACATGTTTGACTTGTATAAATATTTATGCATATTTTTGTCACAGTAATGAAATCTGATGCAATTTTTTTATTGAATATTTTTCATGTATGCGAATCTGTCTCTGTTACTATCTAGTGATATATTGCGTATATCACGATACATATCGTATCATGATTCGTGTATTGTGATACGAAATCTGATGCATTTTTTTCACCGAAAAATTGTCATGTATGTGAGTCTGTTACTGCATTGTGATACGTATTGTATTGACACATGTTCGCGATACAAAAACTGATATATTATTTTTCACTGAATACTTTTCATGTATGCAAGTCTGGCTCTGTTACTATCTAGTGATATATTGTATATATCACGATACATATCGTATCATGATTCGTGTTTTGTGATACGAAATCTGATGCATTTTTTTCACAGAAAAATTGTCATGTATGTGAGTCTGTTACAGTATTGTGATACATCGTGATACGTATTGTGTTGACACGTGTGTCGTGATACAAAATCTGATGTATTTTTTCTGAAGAGTCTGTCTCTGTTACTATCTAGTGATATATTGCGATACGTATCATGTTGTGATATGTGTATCGTGATATGAAATCTGATGCATTTTTTTCCCGGAATATTTTTTCATTTTTGCGAGTCTGTCTCTGTTACCGTCTTTTGACATGTTGCGATATGTATTGTATCGTGATAAAAAATCTGATGCTTTTTTAAAAATATTTTTCATGTCTCTGTTACTGTCTTGTGATATATACCAATACGTATTGTATCATGACACATGTATCGTGATACAAAATCTAATGCATTTTTTTCACTAAATATTTTTCATGTATGTGAGTCTGTCTCTGTTAATGTCTAGTGATGTATCACAATATGTATCGTATTGTTACACGTGTATCGTGATACAAAATCTGATGTGTTTTTTCTGAATATTTTTAATATCTTTGTTACTGTCTTGTGATATATACCAATACGTATCGTATCATGACACATGTATCGTGATACGAAATCTAATGCATTTTTTTCACTGAATATTTTTTGCCTGCGGGTGTCTGTGATAATGTTGATCAGGTTTATGTGTTGTGAGGAGTTCTACAAAAATCTACAAAAAAATAAAATCCTTCAAAGATTTTCTCGTTAGCAGGGCTTCTGTCTCATTTGGGGAGGGGGGTGTCTGGATGACAGCCGCTTCCACTGTGTGTCTGTGTCTCTGTGACTGAGTTTGAAGGCCGTTCCACGTTAACTCAAGAGGGGGGAAAAATTGAGGGACCTTTTTTTAATTATTGTCTGGATGGAAATATGAAAAACATCACAGTTCAGTTGACCCGAGCAGGCTGGCCCCTGCTCCCCACAGCGGCAATTTATCTCCTGGAATATTGAGAAAGCGAGCAACGCTGAGATACATTTAGCATTTCCTGTTTTACTTTTATTCATCACTTATGATTTTCCTTTTTAACCCTATCTTTTTCTTGTTTGTTTGCTTTATTTGTTTGTTTCGGCTACCCAAAATAAATGGAAGCCAAAAAACTGTCAAAATAATTTTAAAAACCCAGAAGTACAGAGTTGAGGCAAATCTGACTCATATCTAGACATTATGTAATATATTTTTTTGCAAACATAGTCTGTAATATTTGTAGTTAACAAGCCACGGCCTACATAAGTCATTAAACAGAGTTAAAAAGGCTCTCACTTTTCCCCTTTTATGCCTAAAAATTGAAATTGAAATTAGCAATTTTTCATTAAAATATTACGATTGACTTAAATCAGATCAAAAATGTTTCTTAAAACGCCTTAGAACAAGTTTATTTGGGTATGGAGTTGGACTTTTTGCTATAAAAATAAATGGAGATTGACTCACTTCAGCAACCACGCCCTTGTGGTCACTTGAGGACTTACATAATTTAGATCTTGAGGGTGGCTGTTTAGTAGGATTCAGAAACATTGTGTCTTGACCTCAATTCCCCAAGAATAGCAAAAATTCAGCTGATTTTCTTTTCTATTTACAGACTTTCCACTCTACAAAATTTGCGCTTGAAAACTGAAACCAGCTCCAGATTCTTGTTAAAAGAAAAAGAACTGGAGAAATCCTAGACAGTAATTATGTGGCCACAAATAGCTTGATTTAAGGAAGCTAAACAGCTGTTTTACAGTAAAAGCTGTACCTCACAGAAGGCTCAAAAGTGCTGTCAGGCACGTTTGAGTGTTTGACTTTTTTTTTTCCATGCAGAAAAATGCACCAGTCTAGCCAAAAATAGGCATTCCACACCATGAAGAACTGCTGGCAGGATGATATTCTATAGCGGCTACATGTGGCTCGAATCATGAGCGGCAAACTTTGAGCTGCGATAAGGAATGCTACAGTTAGAGCGTGTGCAGGATCAGCAATCAACGCATGTCAAAGACATTTCTGCACTCCTCTTTCCAAGAAAACGAACTCCCTCACAGTGCGCTCTCAAGCTCGGATGCTGGTGTGATTCCCAAGCACTTCCCAGAAAAATATGCTGTAATGTGAATGAAAGAAAGACGCTTTCCAACCATCGGCATGAGGATTCATCTGATCAAAGCTGCGGCCGAGAACGTTCAGCTGGGGAGCGTCTGCTGTTTGCAGATGGAGATCCAGGCTGCTGACGGGGCTTAACAGGGTGCAGCAGGGAGTCAACTGGACTGTTAACTAGATGTAAGCGTGGTAATATGCTAATTAAAATATGCTAATTACAAATCCTGCATCGACGCAGGGATTTAGCCCAGGTAATGAGCAAGTTAACAAGGGTCAGGTTTCACCTTAGGGACAAATATGAATGATAAACATGATTTAATCAAAATGACGCTGACAAACAAAGTATGAGACTCGTTCTGATAATAATGTTTATTCAAGGTAGTGTAATTATCTTTTTTGTTTTAAAAAAAAAAAACGATTGTGCACCTTGCTATCCGGAGCGCCTTAGATATGGAATCATTTGGGTTGTATTTACTGAAGTTGAAGCGATTCTCTGTCGAAAAATCTCTTTTTTACGACAAATTTGGATGTTATTGTAAGAATGTGGTTTCAAAATGTTTTCTTACATGATACTAACAAGCTTGGGAGCTTTTGTCACAGCTTTTTGTGGTAGTGTTACAAACAAGGTTGGGCGCCTGTTTAACAAGCTAACACAGCTAGCATGTAGCGGCGTCAGACTGCTTTTATTTTTTGTGTGTTGCTAACAAAGTTGGGGGTAAGAATAATCACAGTAACATTTATTTTAGTGGTCTGGATTTTTTTTTTAAGATTTACCAACAAGGTTTGATGGTATTGTGAATATGCTAACATGTAGCGGTGTCAGACTGTTTCTTCACGTGTTGCTAACAAGATTGGGAGTTAGCGTCGTCATAGCATTGTGTGTTTTTGTTGTATCAATCTGGATATGTCCAAATTCCTTCCCTATTCACTATATTGTGCACTGTATAGTCCGTTCACCATTTTGTAGTGCTGTCTGAATCTACGGTTCCAAATTTCCAAGAAGTCTTTGCAAAAAACTAGTGCGCATCAATGCTCTCTATGTTAGAGAAAATAGACCACAATGCATTGCGTTTGAACAATTTTTGTTTAAAAAAAATGTGTTTAAATGTAATTTTTTTAACAAACAATCCACATTGTGATCATCAGAACACAGTGGATCTATGTAAGGGATAATATCCGACGAAGTGTGCGTTATGAGAAATTAACGCACGACGCGGAGGCCTAAACCGTCCGACGCGAAGCGTAAATTTTTCATAATGCACTCTTCGGAGGGTATTATCCCGCTTATACCATGGTCATTTACAAAATAAATAAACATTTAATCAATATTTAGTATTTTGTTCTTGTTATTTCTTTGGTTTAGCTCATTTTTTCACAAAAAAACGGACTATTTGATCCGTGATGCGGTTTGTTGTCACGCTGACATGAAACACGGCATGAAGCCGGAAGCCGATACAGACCTCAGCCGCAGCGGTAAAGTGTCGCTGTTTTGAAAGAAAGACCCGGACAAATTAGGATATTTTTCTTCTTTTTCTGAAGTTAAGCCTTCAGTGAGCAGCTAGAACATATTCAGCTTCTGTCTGTGTTTCATTTCACGACAGGTTTGTTCTTCGGAGCTGCTCTAAAAGGAGAAACTCCCTCTTGTGGTGAAACAGAAGACTACACCTTTCATGTTGAGTGCTGTTTTAATAGAAGGAGAATAACCAATTTGCCAATAGAGGAATATAAATGCTGGTTGCTACAATAAGTTAAATAAAGCATCAGTTCAGAGAGAAAGTTCATCCATTACTGCTTGTTTTGTCCAGATGATGAAGGAAAAATGTGTTTTAAAGAAGCCTGCGCAGTGATATCAAACGTTTGGTCTGTGTGACCGGAACTTCTTTTTTAGGTGTGCGTTATGTGCATTATCACAATTTAATGCACACCCAGCAGCCAATCAGAATAGAGTATTCACCCAGACCATGGTATAAGGCTGGATACGTAAGTATGCTAACGTGTACCAGTGTCAGACTATTTTTTTATGTTATTAACAAAGATGGGAGTTAGTTAGGACTGTTTTATATTGTTTAATTCGTCCTATAATTGACATGAGTTTGAAAATAGACAGTTTATTGACAATGCACTTTAAAGTTACAAATACACAAAATTAAAATGTAAAAAAAATAATTAATTAAAAATCCAACTTGGAAAAACTGAAGAAAAATTGAAAAACAGAATTTAAGATGTATTTCTCTGTACAATGACAAATGCTGACTGAACAGTCAAAGAAAACACCTCATAAACAGCGGATGTGTCTCACCTTTAAGTCTTTGTTTGTGGCTGAAATTAGAAATTTGCTTTTGTGTGCCGTGCACTGCAGCATGCATAATCTAATTTTCCATCAGGAACCGCACACACATGCACACACACCAAGTGCTGGTGTCATGGCCCTGAAACTGGTGAACCAGACTCTCTTCAGATTCAGCTGTAATTAAAATGGACTAATGGACAATTAGTTTGCTCTAATTTCTTGGACGGCGCTGGTCTTCCAGTCACCTTTGAACCGCAGGGCTCGACACCAGTCCGACCAGCTCTGTTGAATGTAAAGCCGCCTGTGTCGGGGTCACCGCCATGAAGAGAGTGACAGCGCGTTATCAAGCCTTTGATTTGTCACTTTTATGCATTGATTTGAGTGGACATTTGTTGTTTGGCTTTTATTTCATGTATGTTGTCAAGACTCTCAGTTGTAATTTTAAAGAATTTTTTTGATTAATAAATTATGTTTTCAGTCAAAGTGACCTTAAATCTACAGAAAAAGAAAAAAACGTTAACCCAGAATCTTTCCTAATTTATTCTTCATTTTCTCTTTAATTATGCAAAGACCCAGATGAGATCCCGCAGCTGTCTTTGGTGTTAACCTTCACTCTGCAGAGGTTAAACTGCAAGACTCAGGAGCAGGTAGCTTTTCTGCAGCCCATTTATTTCAGCTGCTTTGTGCTTGAGAACATTATATTGTTTTATTTTATCTTTATGCATTATTCCAAGTTATTTAAAGAACAAAAGTCAAATATTTTATTGCTGATTGTCCTTTGGTGTGTATGTGTATGTGACCCCCCCAGGGGTCCATTGAAAAAGAGATTTTTAATCTCAACAGGACTTCCTTGGTTACTTAAAGGTAAATAAATAAACTAAATATATAGCATTACCTATGATAATGCAAGTGTGAATACTGTAAGCTGAATGTGGACACTGAAGATGAAAGAGCTGATAGTTGATAACTTACTAAATTCCATATTTGCCTAAAAAAACTGGAAACGTGTCTACATTAGCCGAAAACAGCTAGCATAATGCTAAAATGTTAGCTAAACTCGAAATTTAACGTAAACAGGGGCAAATATCTAAATTAGCCAAAAGCAACTAGCATGATGCAAAACGCTTGCTAAATTCCAGATTTGTTTAAAAAAAACGGCAACATGACTGAATTAGCCAAAATAGCTAGCATAATAATAAAACTTTAGTTGAACTCCCAATTTGCCCAATAAAAATGTCTAAATTAGCCAAAAACAGCTAGCATTAAGCTAAAATATTAGCTAAACTCCACAATTTGCCTAAAAAAACAGCAAACATGACTAAATTAGTCAAAACAGCTAGCATAATGCTAAAATGTTAGCTAAACTCAAGATATGTCTAGGGCTGCACGGTGGAGCAGTGGTCAGCGCTCTTGCCTCACAGCGAGAAGGCCCCGGTTAGAATCCCGGCTGGGACCTTTCTGTGTGGAGTTTGCATGTTCTCCCCGTGCATGCGTGGGTTTTCACCGGGGACTCCGGCTTCCTCCCACCGTCCAAAAACATGCTTCATAGGTTAATTGATGACTCTAAATTGTCCCTAGGTGTGTCTGAGAGTGGATGTGTGTGTGATTGAGGCCCTGTGACAGACTGGCGACCTGTCCAGGGTGTACCCCGCCTTCGCCCATCAGTAGCCGGGATAGGCTCCGGCACCCCCGCGACCCCGACAGGGAAGAAGCGTTCAGGAAGATGGATGGAAGATATGTCTAAAAAACTGGAACAATGTCCAAATTAGCAAAAAACAGCTAGTATAATGCTAAAATGTTAGCTACACTCAAAATGTACCTTTAAACAGAGAAAAATATATAAATTAGCCAAAAGCAACTAGCATAATGCTAAGATGTGAGCTAAATTCTAGATTTGTCTAAAAAACTGGCAACATGACTAAATCAGCTAAAACTGCTAGCATAATGCTAACATTTTAGCTGATTTCCCAGTTTGCCTAATACAAATGTCTAAATTAGCCAAAACAGCTAGCATTACGCTAAAATATTAGCTAAACTCCAAAAGTTGCTGAAAAAACTTGAAACATGACTAAATTATCCAAAACAGCTAGCATATGGCTAAAATTTTAGCTAAACTCAAAATTCGTCTGATAAAAATCTCTAAATTAGAAAAAAGCAGCTAGCATATGGCTACAATTTTAGCTGAACTCCCAATTGGCTTAATAAAAATGTCTAAATTAGTCAAGAACAGCTAGCATAATGCTAACGGTTAGCTAAACTCCAAATTTCCCTGATAAAATGTCAGAATTAGCCAAAAACAGCTTGCATTACGCTAAAATTTTAGCTAAACTCCAAATTTGCCTGATTAAAAATGCCTAAATTAGCTAAAAACAGCTAGCATAAAGCTAAAATTTTAGCTGAACTCCCAATTCGCATAACAAAAATGTCTAAATTATTCAAAAACAGCTAGCATAATGCTAAAGTGGTAGCTAAACTCCAAATTTACCTAAATTAGCCTAAAACAGCTCGCTAAAATAAAAGCTAAATGTTAATTTACCTCAAAGCCCAGTTGTTGCTGAGCATTTTAAAGTTTAATGGTGTCTTTAGCTAAAATGCGAAGATCACAAATTTTAAAGTGCACAAAGTTTTGAGCAATTTCTCATAAATTTCCTATTCGGCATATTTGTCTCAATATTTGAAAAACTTGATGAACTAGTTTATGAATACTAAAAGTATAAAGGATATAAGATTGCTAAAATCGTTTAATTGAGTTTTTAGGGAGCAGTAAGATCCCTTTAAAAGATAAAAGCTGCCATTTGTTGCCGTTTTGGTCTTCACGTCACATTTTAAATCTATTTTAACTTGTTTATCGTATCATTCATTAAAAATGAAACCTACCTAACTTTACATGAATCGGAAAGATGCTGTTCATTTAATTGACGCATTGTTCGTCAAAGAGCATAAAAAGTGCTCGTTAAAAATTAATTCTCCTTAAATCTGTTTCCTTCTTCAGTCCTCATGCTGGTAACCCTTCAAAAAGCTCTATTGAATACATGCATTAATGTATGCCCATGACGTCTGATGTTCATGTTTACGGTCACAGCACACAAACACAAAGCCAGTGGAGCGGAAACGACGAGCATTGAGCGACAAATTGAAGTAATCAGCGCAGATTGTCGCACACGATTGTTTTAAATGCTTTTGAGGGAGATGATCGCAATTAAAAACGACCCTGAGAGGCTCGGGTTAAACTTAACGGACACGTTTAAACTCGAGTTTAGACAGAAGAGATGTCAATGTATCCAAGAATTGTGTTAAATATGAGGAACATGTTCTTTACATGAGGCTCACAGTCTAAAAAAATCTGAAATTGTTTGCTGTTTCACAGATGTTTTTATCACTGATGTTTCATCACGTTCTGAGAAAGCAGGAGCACATCTGGACGGCATCTGCAGCTTCCGTTCTTCTTCTTCTTCATCATGTGAACTCAGGGAATCCCATTTAAATTGTTTTAATGAAGTCAGCAACTCCTGAGGAAGCTCTGCTTTAAGATCAACCTGTAGTGAAGTTTTTCTCCAGGCTATTATTACCAAATATTTACTTATGCAGCTGCAAATCTGTGTTGTTTTCTGGTGTGAGCGCAGCTTTAAATTTTAACTGATTTATGGACCGTAAAGGGTTGAATATCAGTGGGTTGCTTTTCTTCGATTCAAAATGTTCTGGAATTATGGTAAATGTGTAAACGGTTACGTTAGTCGAAGGAATGTAAACATCTGAGCTAAAGGAGCTAAATTTTTAAGGGTTAAATAAAGGTTATTACAGCTATACATGTAAAAAAAAAGTCAATTAGCAATTAGCCTAATGCAATTCTAAGGAATAAGTGACTAGATTTAATACCAAAATATCTAAAAAGTAGTACTTTTACTCTCTGTTTTGGAATTAAATGAATGGCTAATATTAAAACAGCAACTCAAATGCTTATACGAGACTTGACTGAACATGAAATGCTAAAAACTGGAGAAACGACGGCGGTTCATGAAAGAAAAAAAAACATTTAACAAGAAAAGGAACATTTTAGAATTTTATCATGTTCTTGTCCTCGATATGAACCAATAAAATACACAAAAGTTTATGTTTACTAAAAGAAAAAGTGTCTTTTACCCAAACAGATGCAAAAAAATAAAACTAAGATGTCCTGTTAATTAATCCTGTCTTTCAACAAGTATAAATACAACCAAAAATGGTTCCAGTTAGGACGGCATAACAGCTTCTTTGCATTAAAAACATATCCAAACATGACATAATGTTACATATGTTTTTCGATTTAGTTTCTTGCTTGTGCAAAAACAGGCAGAAAAGCCTCCTTTTGTGCATCATATTTATTGTGTAGCAGCAGCAGGACGTGTGGCTCATGTGTGCAGCAGAGTCGAGTGGGCGGGGCTTGTCAGTCGGTGAACCAAAATGATGATATGTTGTAATAATAGCGTCTATTTATAACAGAAGTCTGGATGTATTCCTGTGTCTGCCTAACTTACTTTTGTGTAAAATAACATTTATTTAAAAAGAGCTCCAACTGATTTGACAATTCTTTGACTATAAGCTTAGGAAATGTTTTAATGTTTATTTGTAGAAATAAAAGCCAATAATAGAAATACAAGACCTTTTTTTCCCACTTCTACCATAGATTTTCAATCGGTTTGACCACTTGCAATCCATCTACATTAACTGACTCCTTCAAAAGAGAGTTTCTCCACTTTTTGTCCAACATTCTGTTCAAATTCATCAATGCATTTGACTGTATATGAGAACTGGAGCAAGTGAGTGTGTTGTTATTCCAACTGAACTTCCTTCAGTCGCCATATTTTCAAGATACGGAGGCTTCCATGTTGGATGTCATCGCTCCAAACTGGTCTGAGTCAACGTTTCTATAGCAACCACTTTCTCCATTAGTCGTGAGCTTGTAGGAAGGCCACACCCCTTCACTTAAAAGTGACCACTCACTTTTTTGAGGCATCTGATTGGTCAGTTTATGATGAGTATAACTTGAAGATATTTTAGAAATAAAAATAAAATTATTTACCCAAAGACATATATACACATGTAAAGTATATTTATTATTATTCATATATACACATAAACATAAAAAATACACACATATTTACTGTAACAAAGTGAAATTTCACTATTATCAACTTTTTAACTATAATTTTAAAAGTAGGTAAATAAAAAAAGCTTTGTTTCATAAGAGATATATTACCTAAAATAAAATGTTTTTATGATCAAATGACTTAACAAGATATTTAAGATTTATCATCTTAGATTATGTTTTTGCATCTTACTGAAAAGTTACTATGAAGTTTGTGTTACTAGGAGAAGTGAGTTAATTTAAATACAGCCAGATGTTTCCTGATGTGCAAACCCATATTTTTTATTTATGATGTTCCTTCTTGTGAATTTATTATTAAAATTCAAAATATATAAATACGGTTTTCTCTGAAATCCCTTTGAAAAAGTTTTCTGAACTCCACAAAATGGAGCGAATGATCACTTCATCCTAATTTACAAATAATTTAGCAAAAATTTAAGAAATATCAATCCAGATTAAGGTGTAAAAACATTAGCAGCTGTCACCACTAGGGGGCGTGTATTGGCAATAGTCTGGCGATACAGAACGTATTGTGACTCCCGACTTACGATGCAATCCGTATCGTGATTTATCCCAAAGATTGTACAATTTTTAAAAATCTTTAAACATTAGGAAAAAAACTCTACCTCAATATTAATTCACTTAAATAAAATAAAAATAAAAACATTTTTTCAATGCAGCTGCATCTCTTATACAAGTTGCATTTACGCATACATGGTGCTTTTATTTTGGTAAATTGAGAAAAAAAAATTCTTAAAGAGAAAAATCTGAATTTTTTATGATTTTCTCAACAAAATATTTTTCACTATAAGAAAAAAAAGTGCAAAACACTCATAAATAATAAATTAAATATCGCCGTCTCAGCACTTTAGATCAATACAAGTATTACTAAATAAAGTATCGCGATATATCGCCAAATCGATTTTTTTTCTTACACCTGAAAATGATCAGACAGACATACAAAGATCCACCAAAAAAACAAAGGTCACACTCCTGTAAAGAAATAAAGCACAGAATGAAAAGAAAAATGAAACGATTGCGGTCAGAGTTGTGACACAGCAAAACGAGATTAGATTTCTCGCACAGTAATGAGTCCCAACACATCAAATTACTCTACATTTAAAACACCACAGAACAGAATTCAATTCAATTAAATTTTAACATTAGAGTTTTATTGGGTTTTTTGGTGTTTTGAATTCTGGAAGTAAAAAAATAATAGTTAAAAATGGAATTCTTTAGTCATCTAAGCTGAAAGTGAAGCATGGATCTATGCAAAGACTTAAATGTCACCACACGAATGCACTGCCCTGTGGCCCCCCGCCCTCCCTCTGCAGCTGTGGACATGTTCAGTTTGAACAGCCAGGCTTACATCCTATGTGAGTTCTGAGAAGCAGCGATGGTGTTTGGACTGACAGCTGATCGCACTACGGTTTAATCTTGTTAGGGATTTTCAAAAGTGCTGCGTCCACTCAGATGTGGAGATAAGAGCCTTTGTGTGCAAAATTTCAACGCTCCCAAAAAGGGGGACAAAGGGCTCCCCTGGTGATGTCATTTCACTGTCAGCACACAGGCCCTTGTTGGAGGGAAGAGGGGCCAGGACAGGACGTACTGTGACCACCGTCCCACCCTGTGCCCTCCAGCCTAACCTCCGCTCTTCACCCCCCTGCAGAATCAAAATGTGAGGAGTAAAACAGAAGTAAAAGCGCTTAAAACTGTACTCAGAACACCAGTTCCAGCAAACGATGCGGATGTATATCCGTTTTCTTCAGTTATGCGCTCTCCAGAAAGCTGCCGGTCGTATTCAATTACCATCAGTGTCATGAGAGAGCAGCTGTCTGTTTGGATACGATCCTCCAACTCCTATATTTATCAGAGGAATCTTTTATCCATGCGGAGCTGACGGCACATCCACACGTGACCCTCCATACACTGTTGCTGTTGTGCAACTGGTTGTTTTATTCCTCTGTTAAGACTTTCTTGCAACTGCGTTGAGCAACGTTTCTCCAGAAAGGAGCTTATTTCTGAATAGAATAAATCGGGATATTAGCAAAATTAATCATCTGCACCTCTGGAAGTGAAAGAAAGCAGCTTGTAGGGGAATTTGGAGGCTCTTTGGATGTCCTGCAACATGTGGAATTGGAATTAAAACCATTTACACAATCAACACTTTACTAAAGAATCTGCTAGAATTACAGAAACGTCGAAGAGTTACAGTAAAATGGTAACTGATAGAGGTGTGTATTGGCAAGAGTCTGGCGATACGATACATATTGCATTTTTATTATTTATATTCATGTTAAAAAGTTACGGTTTTAAAGTTTTAAAAATTGGCGTTCTGTTACCTTTTTGGGCTGTTTTGGCATTTAGTAAGATTTGTTTAGGCCAGGGGTCGCAACCTTTAACAGTAAAAGAGTCATTTGGGCTTATTTTCTACTGATCTGAACCTAGAAGGAGCCGTAAAGTCTTAATTTAGCAGGTAAGAAATTTGGATTCGCATTCATGACCTTCTTTTTGTTTCGCCTTTTTTTTAAATAAACATAAATTAAGTCTATTTTTTTGCACAAACAAAAGCAAACATATAAAAAGAATTGAGCATTTCTCAAAATATTTTTTTTTAAAAACATTTTTACTTTTACCTTTAGGAGAGGACAAATTTGCGAATAAGCTAGCTCGTTGCTGAACTCCAAATTAGCATGAAATTCCTCAGTAAATTAAATCACCCAAAAATGTGAGCATGTTGCTAAAATAAATGCTAAACTCTAAATTAGCCTAAAAACTCCAGTAGATAACAAATTAGCCAAAAATGTTAGCATGTTGCTAAAATAAAAGCTAAACTATAAATTAGCCTAAAAACTCCAGTAGATAACAAATTAGCCAAAAATGTTAGCATATTGCTAAAATATTAGCTAGACTCCAAATTAACTTAAAACATTTCATTAGAGGCCAAATTAGCCCCCAAAAAAGCTAGCTCGTTGCTCAATAACTAGCTGGACTCCAAAATAGCCTAAAATTCCTCAGTAAACTAAATTAGTCAAAAATGTTAGCATATTTCTAAAATAGAAGCTAAATTATACCAAAAAAAACTTCAGTAGAGAACCAATTAGTTTAAAAAATCTCATTGTTATTAGCTAAACCCCAAATTAGCATAAAATTCCTCAGTAAACTAAATTAGTCAAAATGTTAGCATGTTGCTATAATAGAAACTAAACTCTAAATTAGCCTTAAAACCCCCAGTAGATAACAAATTAGCCAAAAACGTTAGCATATTGGTAAAATAATAGATAATCTCCAAATTTTTGAAAATTACTACTTTATTTTCTTCATCCAGAGAGCCACCACGAAGAGATAAAACAGCCAAGTGTGGCTCTGGAGCCGCAGGTTGCAGACTCCTGGTTTAAGCTATTTTGAAGTTTAGCTTTTTTCAGCTACGTGCTAGCTGTTTTGGATTACCTACATTTTATTTTTTTTATTTTAGTTTTTTCGGCTAATTTGGCATTTTGGATTTTGGCCCCTTGTGTGGTTGAGTTTGACCCCCCCTGCCTTACAGTGTGGAAAACACTAGGGCTGGTTTTTTTAAGAGCCTGGCGATGTGATATGTATCGCGATATACATGGGCCGATACGATACGTATTACGATAAAGATCATATCAGAGATGACAATATTTTACTTTTCTTTTTTGTAATTGTGACTTAATTAAAACTTTATCTGATAATATTTATACACCATCCACACATATAAAATTGTAAAATACATTTCTTAATTACATTTTTTTTAATGATCAGAACATTAAACAAGGTAATCTTTTACCCAAAAAAAGTTGGGGTGTTTATATTTTAATGTTTTAGGAAATATTCTTTCAACACTCAACTTTGTCTGATTTTCCTTGTTTCAACAAAGGGGAAAAAAACCCCACAAAGATTAAATGTGTCTTAAACATTAAGGTTTTATATGTTTGGTGGAAAAAATAAAATGCTTTCTTTCAAACACATGTTGCCAAACCGGTACTTTTAAAACAATTAAGCTTCTTTGCATAAATATTTCGGCGTGAAAGGATGAACGAGCTCGCGAATGTGACTAAGATGCTTTATCAGCTTCAGCCTTGTGACTGAAGCTCTGAAAACGGAACTACATTTTTATTAATATAGTTAATTAAATATTGTATTGACAGTATTTTATATTGATACAAGTATCTCCAAAGTATCGTACTATTTTACTAAATCGATATTTAAAAACAGGCCCTGGTTCAAATCCCTGGGTCTTTTCGTCGTGGAGTTTTCTTTGTGACTCATAGTTTAATTGATGTGTCTATATTGGGGGACCAGTTCAGGGTGTACCCCCTAACAGTAGCTGGGATAGGCTCCAGCAACCCCATGACCTGAAAAGAGATTCAGAAGATTCTGAAGAGGGACAGAAAGAATAGAATATTTTATCTTTAAACGCTAATTCCAGAGTATATTCTTCTTATTACGCCTATAAGTGTTTGCTGTCCTTCACACAGCAGGTATGTATTCATTTGTTTTCTATGTCAGTATTTGGAGAAATTAGCTGAAAGCGAAGCGTTTATTAACCTTTTATCCAAGAGAACATCAACATAAGTTCCTTTAACTTTAACACTTTACGTCAACAATGACTCATGACAAGATTCTGCCTTCAGGAAAGATAACTGTATGACTGCAAGAAAAGAAAAGTTTTCTAAAGCAAAAATTAAATATTATTTTTTGTAAACACAGCAGTTAAAAAAGTAGTTATTGATCTGAAAAAGTGTTAGGAAAGCAGCTCCAGGTATTTTTGTTTTTACTGAAACCCATCTGTTTTTGCAGGAATTTAACCAAAGTATGTAAAAAAAAAATTCTTTTTTTCATTTTGTATAACTTATTTTTCCTCTCGGTGAGGAGCTTCTACAGATAAACAAGCTCACACCTGAAAAACACCACCAGTCAACCTGAAACCCGTGTTTTTTTAGCTTTTGCTGCTTTTTTTAACGTTGTAACACGAGTTCTATGAACTAGTCTGCAAAAACACGCCTTCATAAATCTTCCCGTGTGTGCATATATGGACTCAATATATGCCTTACTCTGCACAACAACTCTCACTACCAAGAATCGACGTCACTGAAGTCCGACCGTTTTTAGAGAGGGAATCTGGAGATGCTCCGCTGGCTTCAGTTTCAGTCACATATCCCCACACAAACACACACTCTCCCACAGAGTGAGGGCGCGGACTCCCACCGTTCCAGTACAGTAGCGTACGTTTCCACGGGTATTTATGGTCGCGCCGACCATTCTTTCCTCCACATGTTGGCTCTCACCGTTTCCTGTTAGAGTCTTTCCAAGATACTATTTAATGTCATCACAAAGACTCAAAAAGACTTTGAATAAAAAATCTTTTTCATCATTTTTGACCAATAACCCATTTCTGCTTGTGTTATAGATCGGTTGTCAGATAAAAAAGAAGATCATTTAGTGTGTAGTTATTGGGAATTCTTATCACACACTTGAATGTGGACCAATTCTATACATTTAGCTTCTACATCACCTTTGAGCTCAGAGTACAGGTTTTTGTGTGATCACTCTTGTCTCATTATAAAGAACATAGCACTGTTATGGTGTTATTTACCTGTAATCAAGAACCTGAACACAACGCAGACCAACACAGGTTGGTCTGCGTTGTGTTCAGGTCAGGCTCCAACGTTGATTTAATTTCTTTTTTTCTGGTTAACAGAAAACAAAAGTTACACTGCTGTCCGGGATTTTCGTCAGTGCTTCCCCCTAACGACTCAGCCACAGTCCGCAGCAGTCTGAGTACGAATGCACCTCCCCCCGCCGCACGTGAAATAAAACATGAAAAGAACACGATAAAATGAGAAACTAACATCATACCTGGTTGACCGAAAACAAATGGTACACTGATGTCCAGGATTTTCTTCAGCGCTTCCCCCTAACGACTGAAAATTACACGAAAAAGAAAGAAAAGTCAACACAAAATAGAAGAAAAATGGCGCCAAAATGGCGCATCGGCTCGTTTAAAGCCGCTAATAACAAAAATAACAAATCACAACCCGAGGAAAATTAATGCAGTATAATTCCTACTTTTGTTAAATCCCGATAAAACAAATTAAAAAGCAGTTTAAGCTAAGATATTACAAAAAAACGGACACAAGGAGGAGAACGTCTTACCTCAGCCAGTCCGCAGCAGTCTGAGTGCGCATGTGCAGCACTGTCTGCTGCGTCACCGTGGTGAGTTCAAGTACCCTCGGACGGACTAACACCCAGATAGAAATGTTCATAATAAAACTATTACATCAAATTTGGTGGAATTAAATAAACTAAATAAAACACCTGCTACAGTTGCACTTGGATTAGGTGGTTTTTGAGGCAAATCAAGATTTATATATTTAGCAAAACTCCAATGGAAACACTTTTTTCTAATTAAATGACCAACAACTGGTGACCACGCTTAGCTAGTCGCTGCACAGTGGGCGCCACAAAAAATCCCACCGTATCGCACAGCTCATCTATAGTTGAGTGTGTCATGTGGAGGAGTTCACAGCTTCTCTTAAAACACCAACCACTGTTTCCCAAATTCGATTCATCCATAGTCACTAACATAAACCTTGATGAATAAGACGCCGACGTCTCCTTTGATGATGATGAGCGTTGGAGCTGTGGCAGAAATCTGAATGTATCTGCTGTAAATCAAAGTATTTTTCACACCCGTGTTTTTGAATGATTTATTGGTTTGTGTTTAGTTGCATATTTATGATTTAATGGAAACTGTGTATTTGTATTTTTTTGACATTTCTTGAATTTCGGTAAAGTTTTGCAGATTTGTGGAATGAAAACGCAGCTTGTGTAGTAGATTAAAGACAGTGCATCCTGACCTCAGACATAAACGGGTTATTCTACCAAAATAGTTCAAATTTAGTTTGGAACTATTTGTTAAATTTGAATCTTGTTTTTTTAAAAACTTGTTTAACTTATTTCAAAAGACATTTATAAAAGAACCCTACATTTTTATTTTGTATTTTCAAATGTAAATAAATATTCTATTTGGATTAAAGTGCCTTGTTTTTCTGTGATTATTTTGTTGCNNNAGGCTGGAGTTTCGTCACTGCTAATGTGACAAATTTATCCCAAAGTGTGTTTTTGGGAAACCCAGTTTCAGCTATCCTGAGCAGATTTAAGGAGATGCTATGGTGTCACTTGGTTGAAACAGGAGATTTTAGTAATTTATTACTCCAAATATATCAACGACGAAGATTGTTTTTTCTTATTTACCATCCTAAAAGTGAGTATGAGGGTGTATTCAGACTGGAAAAGTCAGTTGGTCCTGACAAAGTCCGTTTAATCGAGTCCTGAACCTTGCGTTTGGTCTAGGCTCAGACCTTTCTATTTCAAACCAAAACATGTAAACAAAACCATGTGACTAAAGTTATCTTCAGTCATTGGCCAGGAAGTATAAGGAAAGGGCAAAGAAATGAGAGACGGAATAATGGAAGTCCAATGCTTTGGAATAACAAATAAACTTCCTGTTTGATGTCATCACAACTGATCCTACTCTGTTAACATCCTATATTGCTCGGCTACGGTGGCCCTTTTGGTCCAGTTGTTGCACTACGAGTATGGAGCCTATTCAGTGTGACGAATCTCAGAGCTACAAACTGAGACCACCTTGACAGAGCGGTTCCTGGTCCCGGACTAGAGTCCGCTTGGGTGCATTCAGACGGAAAATTTGTCCCGTATTATCGCAGGAAACAAGTGAACCGAATGTGTCCTGTCAAAATAAAGAAACTAGTCGGATCACTAAAGCAGTTATTAGTGTTTTTTCCACCATAAAGTTTTTCCTTCTGTGCATCTGGACGAAATGACGACAGAGCGCTTTAACCGGAGGCGTTTATTGACTGTAGACAAACTGATATATTGAGAAACGCGTCATGCAGCCTGAGCTTCTGTTAGCAATAAGGGCTTTTCATTTATATAGAGGGCTTTTGAAGTGGAAAAAAAACACTCCCTCTGCTATGTGTTCATTAAAAACGTTATTATACTTCTCCCCTGAAAGTTCATCACCGGGGCTACTGACTCACAGCTGCTTTAAGCAGGACCCCTGCACTGCAAGCTTAGCTTCGACAAAGAGATCCAGCCACCTTTTCCCATAAATGCCAGAATTCGGCCCGGTAATGATGCCTCCACAAATGGCCCAACCAAACAAAATAGCCTCAATTGCCGGTTAAATTATTAGAGACGAGCACCACGCTGAGATCAAACGAGCTGCTCTCACTTGTAGCACCTTTTCCGCAGTGAATTTGTTGACCCCGGCACCTCGTGCATTTTTCCGCGCGGGGCTGAAGGAGAGGCCCTGAGGTAAAGAGGAGGCTCGCTCACATGCGGTTCGGGTTTGTTAAGATCCTTGTGTAGCCCAATAAATCAGATGTTTCTGTAGCTGAGAACATATTAGCCAAATATCTTGAATGAGGAGAAAGCTGTAGGGGATGGCAGATGTGTGCGCGTCATGTCTGGCCTTGTTCAGCGTGTTGCAAAACAAGAATGTAGTCCTAAAAATGTCAGAGGAAAACTTTGCTTTCCAAGCGTGTCCTTTTGTTTTTATTTTGTTAGCTGCCATTAAGCCAAGGTGAAGTTTTCATTACGAGGGAGCTTTAATGACCAGGTTAAGGGCTCGGAATTCCCACAGCCGCAACATATGAGGAGGGTTTAGTTTGGCTCTTTTGTTCCTGACATGAAACGGGACATAAGTCCTGGCCTGAAGCCACAGTCTCCAGAGTGCAGGACAGCAGATGTTCTCCACTCTAAATCTGTTTTTCAAAAGTTGATATTAATTTATAGTTGATTGAAAGACCATTTTCCAATACTTGATGTTTATAAGAGTTTAGATAAGACCTGAAGTCTCAGTCAGTCACGACTCGCTTGGACAGCGTGTCCTTGATATGAATGCGGCTGCAACTCAATAGAACGCAATGAGTGGGAAATATATGAAAAAACGTCCCTTATTTAAAGACAATTTTTTAATTTAAAAAGCGTTTTAATTATGATTATGACATTTTTAACCAAAATCCCACAACCTAAATGTCTTAAAGACATTTTTCATCTTTATCTGTTTCCAAAATCTCCTCTGAGGAGGCGTGGCTTTTGGAGCTCCGCCCCTGTTTGATTATGATAGCTCTAGCATAAATCATCCCCGCTGCTACATAAGAATGTCCATCAATCTGGGTAATGTCCAGCAGTATCGTTTTGATCGGATGTCAGCTCAGACAGGGAAGTGAAGATCTTCATGGACAGAACTTCCTCCAAAATCCTGATTCTTTCTTCTTCCAGTTCACCAAAGACTCTTTTAGCTAATTCTCCAATGTTTATTGACTGTGATCAATACATTCAATCATTGGTTTCTCAGAGTTCTTGATAAAATAATGAAAGCTAACATCAAAATGCTCTTTCATTGATTTACAATCCTTTCCAACTGCGGTCAAATGAGCCGCCGTTCACATTTCCGTGGTCACATCAAGAAGCTCCGTGGAGTCTGGTGGAGATTTTCCAGCGTTCTCAGTCCTGCTACCGTAAGTATTGGATGAAACTCACACCAAAAATCCAGTGATGCTGATTTGACCACAGAAATGTGAACGGCGGCTCATTTGACTGCAGTCAATGTGAAGATACCATAGAAAAAGGCTTTAGTAGGGTCTATATCTTGCTATTCTTTAGACTTTCAGAGTAAACTTTTAGATTTGATTTGAAATGGTTTATTTCAAGCAATCAAAAAGAAGAATAAAACATGTGCAACACCATCAACAGAGGATTTACATCCATACAAAGATATGTCAGACATGGAATAACAAGGCATCAAGTGACCGTGCCATTTTCTTTACATGATTTATCAATATCCGGTTCATAACTTCTAATCACAGATTTATACCGTTGGCACAGAGCAACCATTGACGTATATAGAGATGGACTAAACACCCGTCCCTATAGAAAATGTCTTACTTCCGGTTTTACCAAAATGAAGTCAATTCAGTCGCCATTTTGTAACCAGACAACGTTAGTAAGCTGTTATTGATCTGAGTCATCGTTTCTATGGCAACCACTCTCATTAATCAGGAGTGAGCTGGTCGGACATCACAAACCTGTGATGTGAACCTCAACCATTAACTAAATTAATTTCCCTTTTTAATCTTTTTTGAGTTGGATAAATAATTTTAGAGAAACTAAATACAGAAAAAAATATTTAATTTAGAAATAGAATTAAAAATATGACCAAAGAGGGAAGAACAAATAGGTATTTTTTAGACTTTGACTCAGACTCATCTAAAAAACATAAAAATGAACCCAAAAAAGGGAAATCATTGCAGCATAGTACACAAAATTTGCTAGATGGGGCTACAAAAAAGGTTTTTCATCCATTTGTTTAGATGTTCTTTCAGATTTCATCTTCTGTCAAGTTCGTCCATCTATTGAAATTCAGAAAAACTATTGATATTTCATTATAAGCAATCAATTGTTGCTGTGCTTCAATGTGAGCGCAAAGAATCATGGGATTAGTTCAGAAATGATGATCAGGTGTATATAAACTAAAATCTTTATTTATTGTTGTTTTTCACATTTATATGGTAAAAAAGAAGAGAAATAATTCAAATTTCATTAAAACTGTTCAAAATTGTATGTTGAACAAACGGAAATGATGATATTTTTAAAATAAAATTGTTCCAATTATAGTAAAAGTAATAACATCTTAGTTTTGATGTAAATATCTTTTTCCAGGAGCGTTGATGTTGTCAGGCTTTCCAGTTTAAACTCTCAGCTTTGTTTTCATCAGGGTGGAGTATTTCTGTGCTTCTCGGAACTGTAAATAAGAAGAAATACTTCAGGAAGACCAAAGAAGAAGAGAGCATCTCCGTCACATTTCCAACCAAGCGGAGATCGTTCCAGGAGGTAAGCATGTCATTATCAAAGACGCCAAGAGAGGCTTGACCACAGAGCTGCAGTGAAGACAGAAGCAAGACGGAGGGCAGATGTTCTCTGAAGAGCTTCCAGATGTGAAGTGTGTGTCCTAAAATACATCAAAATCATCAATACAATCAAAGCTATTTAAAAAGGCTTCCCTGAGCATAAAAATAACTGTTTCTGCAATTTAGCTTATCGGAGACAAATTGCTTGAGTAAACCGATACATCCTATAAAGATTATGCACACTCATTAAAACTGGTGGGTGATTAAACTGTCCATGCGGCTTTATAGTGTTGATTTATTGAAGGTGATCAGAAGACTGAGCCAACATTTCCTCTAATGGCCTCCAGTCTTTCCTTAGCGAAGCGGCGCGGCTCTCCGGTTATAAAAAGCTTGAGTCCTCGTGGTGACGGTCCCGTCTGCGTCTGTGGTTTGATTTGATGTGGGGGAATGTGTCAGGGTCACGGCGAGGAGGTCTCCACCCTGCTGGCGGTGGACCCCATTATCATGGGGGACCTCCCTCTGTGTTATTGAGACATGCTAGTCATCTCTATTATGAGATGTAATTAGGTTGTTGTGCTTATTAACTCCTATTATCAGCGGAGAGCTGAAATGTCTGCTGGTGGGACGGGCTGCTGTAAATTCAGGTTTTATCACTGATGGGAGGCCTTATATAAACTGTTATGCTAATGTTGAAGAGCTCCAGGAGACATTTTTACTTATTAGCATTTTTTAGTGAGAGATTTTCATTTTTAAATAATGTTTAAATGACATGTAGAGGACCAAAAAAGTCAGTTACAGATTCTGTAGCCTAAAAAGCTGAGTTTGATCTGTAATGTTAATCATAGAAACATGTTTAGTCATGACAAAAAGCTAAATAAATAATCCTGGAATCACATGGTTTGATCTTTAAATAATTTATTTGTATAACAGTGCAGAAAATATAACAAAAGTCCACCTTAAAACAAAAAACAAGGTTTATTGTAGGTCTTCACCAAGTTAACAAACACTGTAGCTGCTATTTTGGTCCATTCCTCCATGCAGATCTTCTCAAGAGCTGTGATGTTTTGGTTCTTTTGTGTTTAAGGTATAAAAGTCTCTTAAAATTATATTTAACGGTGTTAGTGCAATAGAATATATCTGAATGGGAGATTTATGCTTGTTTTTTGTGTCAAGGCTAAGTAATCATTCAGCAGGTAAAAACTCAATCCACTTTCAGCAATTTCAGCAATCTTGATATCAAAATGTTCATCTCGTTCAGGACATTACTACTTGTATTTTTGATATTCACAAACTTTACAGTTTTTGAAATATTGATATATTATAATTATAATATATTATAGGCTAATTTAGAGTTTAGCTTCTACAGTATTTTAGCAACAGGCTAATGTTTTTTACTAATTTAGTTTACGGGGGAATTGTAGGCTATCTTGGAGTTTAGCTAGTGTTTAAGTCTTGTATATTTGTAAAGGATTGTAAATCAATGAAAGAGCATTTTGATGTTGTTCAGGTGAACTACCTCGTCCGTGGTGTCCTGTGATAGCTCTTTGGTCTACGTCATGATGGATAGGTTACACTCTGACTGTTTACGTAGAAGGGGCTTTGAACATGACAATGTCAAGTGTTACTATAGAAACCTTTGTTACAGTGGTCTCAGCTCTCCAGATCGTTGACCCCCGTATGGTTCCAGGCTGTTTCATCATCATTCTTATGATCATTTGTTCCACCAGGTGGGATCTGTTATGGAGCTCCAGGTGCAGGGAGATTATCAGTGATGTTGTATCTGTTCCATTTTACAATAATTGCTCCAACAGTTGACCTCCTCTCATCAAGCTGTTTGCTTATAGTAGATTGGTTTATCCCATTCTTGTTCAGATGAACAATCTTGTCCATGGTGTCCTATGATAGCTCTTTGGTCTACGTCATGGTAGCTAGGTTGCAGTCTGACTGTTTACAAAGGAGGAGCTTTGGACATGACAATGTCAAGTGTTACTATAGAAATCTTCGTTACAGTGGTCTCGGCTCTCTTCAGGTCGTTGACCCCCGTTTGGTTCTAGGCCATTCCTCATCATTCTCGGGATCAGATGTTCCACCAGGTGGGATCTGTTATGGAGCTCCAGGTAGAGGGAGATTATCAGTGATCCTGTATCTCATCCATTTTCTAATAATTGCTCCAAGAGTTGATCTCTTCTCATTAAGGTGCTTGCTTTAGTTAATCCTAGTCTTGATCAGGAGAACCATCTTGTCCGTGGTGTCCTATGACAGCTCTTTGGTCTTTGTCATGGTGACTGTTTAAAAGTGTAATTTATATGGATAATCAGCTCAAACAGGTGTAAATAATACAGGTAAAGAGTGGAGAATAGATGAAATTGTTTGAGAAGAAATAATAGTTATGTGTGGGATAAAATGATTGCTGGATTGTAGGAGCTAAATACTCAGATAGTGACAGCCAAATACTTTTTGTTCAGTTCTTGTAACGATTTCCACTCCTATCAGTGTATTGTGACATTTGATGAATGTCACTGTATTGGGATGTAAATGTGTTTGTCTCTTGGTCAAAGATGAGGGTCAACCTCATGATTAGGGGGGTGATAAGCAGGTGGAAACCTGAATGTCAGTGACTCTGCTCTTCAACACCAGACAAAGGTCAAGAACCTGAAGCAAACCCTACGCACTCCTCTACCCGCTTTGTTGAAACGATGACAGAAGCGCTCCACCGGATCCCGCTGCTGACCGCAGTGGAAGCTGAGGAATGAGGAGCAGGTTGGCAGGTGAGGGGATGAGCACATGGATCCTCCTGAATGAACTGCCTCCCGCCTGGCATTAGTCCCAACCTTCTGAGGGGAATGTGCAATCATGACATAGCTGGCAAGAGAGTGGTAACCTTAAACGAGCTTCTTATAGGCCACAGCTATAAAGAATTTATCCCTGTCTGTTGAAAATGCCAATGATGAAGTATTTGACACCTGATACAAGAGTCGCTTTATCTGATTTAACTAGACAAGCAAAAACTATGAGAGGTATGAAAAATATTCTGAAACAAAACAGGAAGTGAGAGCAGTACACTTTCATTTCACTTTTCCACAAAATTGAATATTATCAGTACTTGATAAAATAAATGAATAAAATTTTTTTTAAAAAAATCACAGCTTTGATTGAAGAGTATTAAAAAAATGTATTCACAGGAAACAAATCCTCATTCTTTCTCTTTACATGATGAACAATTGGTCACAACTACTACAGTACAAATGATGGATGTCAATAAACAAAACAAACTATTATTTGGCATTTATTTAAAAAAATAAAAATAATCAAAATTGAAAATGACATCAAAGGACACAAGTCTTGGATTGCAAGATACAATTTAAAAGTTACCCATATTTTCACAGGAAATACTTGATCTCAAAACATCCAACATCAGATCAAATCAAAGAGCTGCTAACATGAAGCAGGACCAATAGATCAATTTTAACCATCAAAACAGACAACTATATGACTGAATACAAGAAAGCAAAACCAACAACACAATGATGACAGTACTCCCCTCAAAGGTACAGATCCCAGATGCCCCTAAAATACACCACAATACAGCACTAACCGAGTGTCACAATTAGAAAAAGAAAGAAAATGTGGCAAACTCTTGAGGTTTCATTTTAGTCCCATTGAGACATTTGATGACCCCATCAGGACGCTTGTAGGTCCTAAAACAACATCTCTGTCCCTACAACCTCTCACCTGCATAAACGTTGTACTGCTATGTACATTTTGTGCACATTGCATAGATGAAAATTGGTCATATGTGAGTATCCATGGAAAAAAGTGAGAAAAGTTGTGTTCATTGACGTGAAATTGTCACAGATGTATCACGAATTAACCATGTAAGAAGTACCAATAAACCGCAGCCGCAGCTTCATTGAATTTCTTCACTTTGACATCAAGAGCACTGGGCAGGCATCACATCTCGTCAGCACTGACAAGGTTTTGTTTCAATTAAACAGTCGGATTCCCGTGGTCTGCACCAGTTCTAGGTCGGCTGCTAGGCGCCAGTCGAAGCAGCCCGCTGGAGATCCCTGCAGGAGCCACACCTGGAGAGATCCAGACTCCACCTTCCGCCGGACACCACCCCATGAGATAGTGTTAACGGTTGAAAAGTTACAGCAAATCAAAGAACATAAACACTGGAGCTCCAATGTTAAAGGGTTAATAGAACCCTAACTCTGAAGCTACGATCACATCGCCATCAGAAAGTAGCGTTTAAGCGACTATTTCAATTAAACATATATGGAAATGCGTTCAAAATCATGTTCGTCCATCACTACGCACATTTCTAAGACAGTACTTGGGCTCTACTTACAAACACGTTCATTAAACATGTTGAAATTTGAATTATTTGTGCTGAAATTCCCTTTTGTCAGCATCAGAATCCACTGTAGTTGTGTTAATTGTGTAGTTTGAAGAACGTGTTATTTTGCTGTCGTCGAAGTGTTAAAGGGAAATGCCTGTCATTCTTTGCCATTGTCACATTTGCAGCAAAACCTGAAGTTTCTCACCTGAACGGGTTCAGACCAAAGCCTTCATCTTGATGGAAGCTGCTCTTGTTTACATGTGAACCTACAGGATCTCCCTGCAGACTGTGGGGATTGATGGTGACATCAATGCATACCACTGAGCCACTCTGAGGTAAATACTGCGCCTCGCCGAGCAAGTCAAGGTTAAATGACTTGTGGCACAGTGGGAACAGAGGTTGTTGTGTATGTGTGTGTTAGGGGGTGCTTGACAACAAGCCTGATGTGTCAGACTACAAGCAGACAGCATCTCCTAGCCTCACAGATTTCCTTCCTACTGCAGAATTTCACAATATTGACACATTCATAGCAATAATTAGCAATAATTAGCCCTGAACTGAAACAGAACGGGTTGTAGAACTGTGTTTTCATTGGCTGAAATCATTGAAAACACCAGTTCAGCTCCACAATGACACGTATCTAATCAGCAAAGGTCAAGGCAACCTGCAGCGGTTCAGGGGAGAGAGGTAATGAGTGACTCTAGTGTTGATACCAGTCAGAGTAGATTCATATTTTTATGCCAAATAGTGACCCCACTGTTCAAAGGTTGCACTTGTCTGCTTTTGTGGAGAAACATTTCAATCCTACATTAAAATAGCTCAAAAAAGTAAAAAATTGGCTGCATTTTACTGAGTCAATATGTGATCTTTGTCTGTCTTTTCTGCAGCTACTAAGCTAAGAATTGTTATCTATCAATCAATCTGATTCCAAAGTCTTCATCAAAATCACGGCGTGGTCCAAGACCGCCGAGGCTGGACTGAGCCGCAAAAAGCCTCGTGTATAGTTGAAAGAAAATAACTGTCCTTCTGTCTGATGCTCCATCTCACTTCATGGATTTGCAGCAATCATCATTTAGAACTCACACAAGGATCTCCTCAAGGATTTCAGGTAAAACACGGAGAACATCTGAAGGATTCAGTTCTGATGTCAGGTGAGACCAAAATCAAGGAACCAAGGAATCAAGAAAAAGGCTGCCTATGTCTTTAAGATCTCAATCTAAAGAGATTACGATGAGATTACAGAGATCGATGGGGACGATTGATGGAGTCTTGTGTTGACAAGAGCTTCCTCTCTTCAGAGCATCAACGGAGCAACCGTCAAGTCAGCAAAGGTTCTGGAGTGGATCTCCACGGAGGTGTAGGACAGAATACTTCCTGAGATGTTTCTAAAGTAGCCTTGGCAAAAGTAAATGTACTACAAGTACACTTAGTCGATGCTAAAATGGAGCCAAAATACTTGAAATTTATTGTTTATTGATTTAATGAGAACTTAAATCTGTCCATTTTAGTCTGAAGAAGTATTCAGTTACTTCCTACACTACACTTACATGGTCTATAGTAGACTTGCTATACTTATACTCAAGTATACTTAATAAAACAAACTTCAGGTGTGGTACTTTTTGCTAAAACAGGAGATCAACTACAAAAATCGTCCTGCAAAGTGAGTTTTGTTTAAAAATACATATTTTTTTAATTATTTTTTGCTTCAGCTTATTAACTTATGATAACTTGATCATATCTGTTGCAAATATGTAAATAGGATTTTTTTACTTTGAGAATTTTAAAGCAATGTGCTAAAACTGTACATTAGAATTTGTCTGTGACTTCTCTAAAATCTTTTTTAAAGACCCACTCCAATAAAAATGTTTTTTACACGATCTTGTGTCATTTTTCTAATGCTTAAGTATATAGAATTAGAAAATTAAGCTTAAAATTAATTTATTTATTATGAATAATCAGCAGATGAAAAAATACAGTTTGAAAAATCTTAAAGGTAGCTGCTACTACGGCAAGCCACAAGGTCCAAATAGATCAGGGGTCTGCAACCTGCGGCTTCGGATTTGGAGATTAGCTGTTATTTTAGCAACATGCTAACGTTTTTGGCTAATTTGCTATTTACTGGGGTTTTAGGCTAATTTAGAATTTAGCTTCTATTTTAGAAACAGGCTAACTTTTTTTGACTAATTTAGTTTACTGAGGAGTTTTAGGCTATGTAGGAGTTCAGCTAGTAATTAAGCAACAAGCTAGTTTTTTTTTTTTTTTTTTTTTTTGGCCTCTATTGAATTTTTTATGCTAATTTTGATTTTTTTCCAAATACTATAGCAGTATGCTAACATTTTTTTTGGCTAATTGTTATCTACCGGAGTTTTTAGGCATATTTAGAGTTTAGCTTTTATTCTAGCAAAATGCTAACGTTTTTGGTTAGTTTCTTATTTAATGGGGTTTTAGGCTAATTCAGAATTTAGCTTCCATTTTAGAAACAGGTTAACTTTTTTGACCAATCTAGTTTACTGAGAGATTTTGGCTATTTAGGAGTTCAGCCACTAATTAAACATTGAGCTAGCTTTTTCACTAATTTAAACATAGAAAGGCGGTGTAAGCTAGCAGGAGAGTTCATAAACGAAGGGATGGCGGGGGTTCGGGGCACCAACAGTCTAGCTGCTCTGACGAAAACTATGTCCCAGAAAATGACACTAAAAACAGCAGAATTATACTTTTGATAAAGGACAACAATTGTCTGAACTGTGATCAGTAATTTTGAAGAAATTTTCTAAAACAAAAACAATAAAAATCACATATTTATATATTTATTATATATTTATTATATATCAAAATATGCCTAAAAGTGTGTATAATCTTCTTTAAAAAGTGCTATAATATAAAACATCTTTACAAATTCTCCAGCAGAAGCCATTACAGAGGAAGAAAAACCTTCAGAGGGTTTAAAGCGACACAAAGTAAGTCTAAAGCTTCAGGCCTTATCTATTTTTTACAGATTGCTTTTTTCAGCCCCACTAAGCAAACACATTTGAAGACGTAAAGACGCCGACAGGGTAACCAAAACCTGCAGGAACGAGCCTCCCCGCAAACAGACCGATCCCTCCACGCCATCTCCCCGTCCTCGGCCCCCATCCGCCTGGCTGAGCATCTTTAATGGGGCCGCACACGGACTTGAGTGGGCTCCTATTAGGCTGATGGCTTCCAGAGGTGGGATCTCAGGAAGGTAAAAGGGTCAGGAGATGCCTTCAAGTCGAAAAAAGGGGGAGGCGATGGATCCCATGAATCCTGCTGGGATTTTTTGAAGGTAAAAACTTATTTTTGGCAGCACTGAACAATGGAACTAAACACAAATTGACAAAATCTAAAGTGTTTTTACTCATCCTTTCTAACGGGTTGGGCTTTTTTCTAGTCGCAAACGTTTCACTGCTTCCTCTGGAGCCCCCCAAGACATTTCATAAAGGGTTGCCAGATGGGGCCACTGCAATTCACGGTGTGATACATCAAATCAGATTAATCAGATTGGCGATAATTCCAATTCAGTTTTTAGTATTCGTGCTTCTCGTCTCTTGCTTATTAAAAATGCATCAAAAGTAATTACATCAAATTGAAATAAAAAAAAATACACACCACTATCTTAGATATGTTAAAGACAGATGTTTCAATTTCTTCTAAGAAAAAAAAAAAATATTTCTTCTTTAGCACATTAGAAATATTTTTTTTATTTAAAATTTCGAAGATTCAAAACATCAATGAGACATACATTATGTTTCAGAAAATTAGGACTTTTATTTTGAATATTTTAGTGTTGTCAAACTTATAAAATGTATTATTTACATTAAAATTATAATCTAATTTAGCTAATTGAAACTCTGTAAATCGCTGAGCTATTTTGTTTTTGCAGGTAAATTAAATGTAGATTTCAAAAGAATTATCTACTTCCTGTTTTCTTTTGTGCAAAAATCTGCTAAAATTTAAAATAACAATGGTTGTGTCTTCACTGACAATGAACAAATGCACAAATAAGATTTGCAATCATTTTTATTATTGCAAATCTAATTTTATAGTCAAGCTTTTAACGTTCCGGGAGACTGTTTTTATTCTGTTTTAACTCAGTTTTTACCCTTTTTACTATTTATATTTTAGATTGGCGCTATGTAGAAGTTTGGCTGTGTTAAAGCACTTTATAAATAAAGTTTTATTTGATAAAAAAATGTTTGCGCTTGGCTGAGGTGGTTTTTGAGGCGTATCAAAATGGACATTTTTACAAAACTGCTCTTTTTTTAAATTAAATGAGTCACGTGACCAACACTCATCAAAAGCTGGGCGTGTCACACAGAATTGTTGGATCCGCAGCTTCTCTGTAAAATCACCAACCACCATTTCCCAGAATCTCTTCATCCATAGCTCCACCCACGCAGCTCCCCGCTCCACTTCCTGAATAAGACGCCGACGTCTCCTTTGATAGATGATGATGAGCGCTAGTGCTGTGATAGAAATGTGAATTTATCTTCTGAAAATTGAAGTATTGTTCAGGTCTGTATTATGAAGGTCTTATTCCATGAGTTGGTTGATGTTTATTCACATAATTATGATTTGATGGAAATTGTGTATTTTTAAAAACTGAGTTTTTTCGACATTTCTAGAATTTCAATAAAGTTGAAAAAGCTGAAGCTGATAGCTGAAAACGCTGAAGCTAATAGCTGAAAACGCTGAAGCTAATAGTTGAAAAAGCTGAAGCTGATAGCTGAAAGCGCTGAAGCTAATAGCTGAAAACGCTGAAGCTGATAGCTTAAAATGCTAAAGCCGATAGCTGAAAACGCTGAAACTGATAGCTGAAAACGCTGAAACTGAAAGCCAGCTCAAAGCTATTATGCTAAATGCTAAATTAGCCTAGAAAAGACAAAAACATTTTTTTTAATTTGGTTAGCCAAAACAGTTAATATGTAGCTGAAATATTAGCCAAATTACAAAGCAGCCAAACAAACTTAAAAAAGCCTAAATTTGCCAAAACAGCTAGCATTTAGCAAAAATATTAGCTAAACTCCAAAATAGTTTAAAAAATAAAAGTAAATGCCAAAATAGTCCAAAAACTAGCAGAATGTCAATTTTTAAAACTTTAAAACCGTAACTTTTTAACTTAATCATAAATAATAAAAAGGGAAGAATATTATTCTAGAATAAATCAACTTAAACCTTAAATAACTTTCAGTATTTTACTGTCAATAAAAATATATTTTGTCGAAATTATACAAGCTAGAAATAAACGCAGGATAACATCGGGCCATTAATAACAATAAAATAAAACGATCTGGAGGGCCGGGTCCGGCCCTCGGGCCTTGACTTTGACACATGTTTTGTGGAGCTTCAAAGATCCGTCTTTAAATATAAAACAATCAAACTGAAATTTGAACAGGAAACAGCAGATAACAAGGCTACTAGGTCACTTATCTTCATCATTATTTATGAGAAACGTAATAATTTTAGCTCGAAGGCTCACAGCAGACGATTTGATGCTGGCGTCCACATATGGGATTACCCAGGGTGCCCAGCAGAAGGTCAAAGCCCGGTCTGAAAGCAGCCTAATGACCCACAGCACAATTAACACTCCGCTGCTCAGCAGGTCAGCGCGCGGATGCCGAGGTGTTTATTGGATGCTGGCGTGGGTTCCCTGGCCCAGCTCGACGCATCCCCGCTGATCATCTCCCAGACTGAAGCTGGAGGCGCTCCAGTCTGACACATGCACGGAGCAGCCTGACACACATAGCAGCACAGAGGGGCCACAGAGAGACCGGAAAGGGGATGCCAGGAAGTTATTTTCATCCTCAAAATGATGTGGATGATTCTCAAACTCTTCAGGTTGAGACTAATTTACATCTCTAGTGTCTAATCGGAGTAATTCAATTAACGCTAAAACAGGATGCATTAAGGACAAACATCTTATGATTTATGGCCTCAACTTAAAACCTACATGTGACCTATTTACATGCTTCCATTTTATGGAGCTAATAAAATCATTGCCTAAGACCCACTTTAATAATTAAGTATCTGATTCACTGTCGGGGCTTTAAGATGCTTTTTATTTTTCTGGTATCGATTGATGGAAAGCAGAGTTTGGCAGGAGAGCAGCAGATACCTGCTCTCTCATCCGTCCCTGAAGAGTCCCGGCTCGGCATTCGGATCACGGCGAGCGGGGCGGAACGGGGGGGAACTCCCCTCAGATCCGCGCAGCTTGTCTTCCCATGTGTTGATTGTGGAGAAAATAAATGTTCCCGGACAGAAGAAGCAGGTGCGTTTGGTCGCAGCCAGATTTTAGACTCGCCGTCTCCTAGCAACAACAACAGAGGAGGAGAGCGGCTCCGAGGGCTTCTGCGATCGGAGAAATGTCACTTGGCTTCACGAGACAGTTTTGTTTCAAGCGAGGAAAAAATGTTTTTTGACTAAAGACGTTTGAGAGTTTCCTGGTTAGCAGGTGGGGCGCCTGTTGGAGGACAGATGTGGGGACGACGTCCCCCCCCAGTCCAATTATTCAGATCATTATACTGAACAGCTTTAAACCAACATGCCGTCCTCAGTTTGGGGCGGACTTTTACCATGCAGTAAATATTCACAGAACATCCGTGTTCAGGATTACAAACTTCATCAGCATATCAAGGTGTGACTGGATTTACACGGTCCGTCCGTCTGCTCTCCGTCTCACAACCGTCAGCTCATTTACATTGACTCCATTGCGTCTCCGGTCCGTCCCTCCCGGATCTTGGAGGAGTGGTTTGTCCTGTAAACCCCGTGTCAGTAGTTGATTGACTGTTTGATTGGCTGTTTCATTTGTCTATGGGTTGATGGTCATTGATCAATTGATTAAATTTTTAGTTTGTTGGTTTACTGGTCTACCGCTTGATCAACATTGATTGATTGATTCATTTAATTTTCAGTTGGTTGGTTGATTGGTCTACCGATTGGTCATCATTGATTGATTGATTGATTGATTGATTGATTGATTAAATCATCTGTTTGCTGATAGGTTGATTGATCTGTCAATTGGTTGGTGGTGATTGACCCATTAATTTACTGATTGATTTAGTTTTCCGTACCTTGGTTGATTGGTCTACCGGTTGGTCGTCATTGATTGATTGACTTGAATTTTAAGTTGGTTGGTTTATTGGTCTACCGGTTGGTCGTCATTGATTGATTGATTGATTGATTGAATTTTCAGTTGGTTGGGTAATTGGTCTACTGATTGGTCATCAGTGATTGATTGATTGATTAAATCATCTGTTTGCTGGTAGGTTGATTGCTCTGTCAATTGGTTGGTGGTGATTGACCGATTGAGTTACTGATTGATTTAGTTTTCCGTAGGTTGGTTGATTGGTCTACTGGTTGGTCGTCATTGATTGATTTATTGATTGATTATGTTTATTTCAAGCATAGCTTGTGGACAATACAGGACAAAACAGACAGATTGTTTAAACTCATTACAAAAATCATAAAAAGGCAAACAAACAAAACAAACCCACCGGTGACCCTCCTTTTTTTACGATGGGGAGGGCGACGGCGCAACAGCTCCTCTAGCCACAACGCTAACCCAGCCTTAATTTAAAAACCTTTACAAAAAAACTTACATTTATCAATCGGACAGATCAGGGAGCTTGTACTCTTGTACTCTTGTACTCTTGTACTCTTGTTTGTGACATCACAAAGGCTCATTATTTCAAACAGAGCGTTTAATTGACAGCCATTTAAAAGGAGAAATACTAAAAAAAATGAAATGATTTCTTATTACAGTTGTGCTCTTTCATAAAAAAAAAAGGTCACACATACATGTTAAAACTCAACATGATTTTAATCAGAGGGGAACTTTAAAGGGTAACCAAGCCCTGAATCACACTTTTTTGGTTGTTGACTTCTATAAATGGGGCTGTAAAAGTGCTGTCTTTGGTCATTTTTGACAAATTAAAATGTAAATGGCTTAATTCTTGAAAATATAGTCAGAAACCGCTTGTGTGCCGCCCCCTACAGGTTGAAGCGAGGTATTACATTTTTTATTTTGTGATTGGTCAAACCATTTAAGTCCCACGTCATTTCAGAAGTCCCACGTCATGATCTGCAGCTCCAGTAATGATAACAGTCCTGTTCCCCAGCCCCACCCCTCTGATTGGATTTTCACATTTCGGCTGTGGGCGGAGTCAGCCTCCAACTTCCCTGTTTGGTTACCCTATAAGTAATCAATGGTGATGCCAGATTGGACGATTTCCCACGATTTGATTCTAAATGTGTGGGTAAAATTTGCTTTGGGCCAGTTTCAGTGACGTTTACGGCTGGTGAGGCCGTGACATCATCGTCTAATTTACAAACATGTGAACCCAACAGAGAAGATTACTCACCATTTGAGTGGCAACAGTTAAAGAGTGTTGCTAAAGATTTCATTTCAACGTTTTTCTTCCGTTTACAAAGTTTAGCATAGAAAAAAAATCACCAAGATTTTTTGTTATTGGCTTACTTTTACTCATGAATGAAGGAGATGAATAACCTGTTTGTAGAAGTCTTCCTTTTCTTTCTTCAGTTTTAAAATTCTCTCTGTCTCAATGGGAATCACTACCAGTGACGAGTCTCCACAAATTCCTGAGTTTAGACACGCAATCTTCCATTTAGAAAATGATGCTCACCACTAATTCTATTATTCTTTGGCTGCAGTGTCACATTCTCTTGGCTCACCAGCGCCCTCTGCTTCGAGGAATGTGTAATTACACGCAAATGAATGCTTGAATATTTTAGTTTGACAAACCATTTGATCATTTTATAAAAGGTTGGTTCAAAGCTACAAATCAACAAAAAAAAATGTATATGATCAAACTATTTATGTTCTTTTTTTTATTATTGGTTATTTTATGTAAAATGTGGATTTTCCAAATATTGAAATATTTGAAATAGAACAGTTTAGTGAATTGAAGAACAATAAAACATTTTGGATGTATATGTATTCTTCTGTTTATCTAAAATCTAAACGTTAAACTAAATACTGCCAGATTAATTTTTCTTTAATGTTTTGCCTAAAAGTCCAGTCTGGTTAAAAAGGGAAACATCATTTAAAAACTTATGTGAATAACTTTGACAAAACACAATATTAGAAAACAAAACAGAAAACACAAGTAAAAACTAAAATTTGAAAAAACAAATTTTTTGTTAAACTTGCAGGGAAATTTTTGCATAAAAAGTTCAATTTGTTAAATTCAGAGGAGATAATTTTGATCATAATCACAATTTTTGCCTGTTTTTAGTGGAAACAGAATTAAAATACTGAAATATTATATAAAAATGATGTGAAAAGGTCATTAAGAAAATGCTAAGACACAATGATTACAAGCATGTGGGAAACGCTGGTGGTTTTGAAGCATTTCAGGCTCATTGAGTGTTGTGGGTTTGTAACAGCACACAGACCAGGCTGTCCATGCACCATGAAATGTTATCCATTGTGATGGCGCCTTTATCACCCAGGCTGGTGCTTGATGTGAGGGCCAGCCTTTCTTTCTCATTGTAGGCCGTCCCAGCAGAGATTAGGGGCCAAGGCTGCTGAATGGAAGCGAGGGGCAGCTCTTTTTTTCCCCTCCACTATGGATGCTTTCACTCATCGTGAATGAGGGGGAATTCTTGGAAAGGCGCCCCATGATCATTGGAGGAAACCCCCAAATCCAGGAGAGCTCCTGAGGGGATCTGTCTTTGACAAACGACTTCCCCCATGCGGGGCGCGAATCAGAAAAACTTTGTAGTGTCTGCGCCCTGCTTCTAGGGCGTGATGCTGCAGGTGGGACACCCGTTTTAAAGGACGTTTACATCCATCTGAATGTTTCCTGGCTGCAGCCGAAGAAAGAAAAATGACTGTAAGACAAACAATCTCTATGGTTATGACACTTTCTCCTCTCCAAAAAGGTCAAACATCAAAAAGCTGCTGAATGAATGGCACTGACAGATGCTGTCACTCCTGGTAGGGGGGTATTAGCCGAGAGGAGGGGGTGTTTGGACGTAGAGAGACAGCTGAGAGGGCCCGATGTTCTGCTCGACCCGAACAGCTGAGATCATTGGCAGCAGATCCTTCGGGACGTTTTACGAGGAAATGCTCCTGCAAAGAAGACGTGCAGAAGTTTGCAGATCAATTTTTATTAAAAAAGCATCAACTAAGATGGAAAAATAAAAGATTTCTAAAACTTTTCCTGACCCCGGAGCTTCCAGGTTAATCTCCAAAGTACTTCTCTTTCACACCAGGGGTTAAAATTTCCCCCCTGGGGTGTTTTTTTTTTTTTTGCCGCTGGTTGCCGTGGTGAAAATAAAGGAGGTCTAGGAAAGGACCCCTGAAAGACCCCAATTCCTGGAAAACATTCTTGCTGATGTTCCTTAACTAAGCGGAACCCATAAACTTCCACAAAAGCTGACAGAAAGCTTAGAGCAGAAAAAAAAGAAGGATTACAGGCGGAGGGACAGTTGCGCTCAAAACAGAGGAGGCTCTGAACTGCAGCGAAACAAAAACAATGCCCAACTGTTATCACGGGCGGGCAGTTCTGCCTGCTTTTCGCCCCGATTCACGGCAGCAGTTTACAGTTGGACAGCAGATACGAGGCGGTCAGGCTATCAGCCAGCACGTTTAGACATGATTAGACAGGTCGCCCGTGTCCGTTAAACCTAATGCAATCAGTTCAGAAGAACAGCTCAAAAACGTCAACTAAATAGAATGTTTTTAGTTGATTTTTTAAAGTCCAGAGAGCTCTAGAGGCTGAGTATCAAGGGATCCAGGGATGCACTCAAACTATCAAGTTCTCTGCAGGTTGAGATGGGACCACTTTACAGCAAGAGATGTACAACACATCTATGTTTTATTAAAGACCCACTTTGTTTGTCTTTTGATCTATTTTCAAAGCGTTCCTGGTGGTTGTTTCACTATGATTTTGATGTTTTTAGACAAAATCAAAAAACTTGCATCATTTTCTAAGACATCATTTCTGTAGAGCGGCAGGAGTTCTCCCTCTGCTATGATCAAAAATACAACTGCCCTGGCATGATGGAGAGGCATTGGCAGAAACTTAAGATTTCATGCCCTCGCCTGATTTTTTTAAAAACATGCTAGAGTGGTCGTGAATGTAGAAGGCGGCAGTCAGGCGGCAGTCAGGCGACAATCAGGCTGCAGTCAGGCGGCAGGCCAGGTTGCAGTCAAGTGGCAATCAGGGGGCAATCAGGCTGCAGTCAGGCGGCAGGCCAGGTTGCAGTCAAGTGGCAGCCAGGCGACAATCAGGCTGCAGTCAGGCGGCAGGCCAGGTTGCAGTCAAGTGGCAATCAGGGGGCAATCAGGCTGCAGTCAAGTTGAGGTCAGGCGGCAATCAGGCAGCAGTCAGGCGGCAGTCAGGTGTCAGCCAGATTGCAGTCAAGTGGCAGTTAGGCAACAATCAGGCGGCAGCCAGCCAGCAACCAGGTTGCAGTTTTAGTGGCAGTCAGGCAACAGTCAGGCAACAGTCAGGCAACAGTCAGGCAACAGTCAGGCGGCAGTCAGGCGGCAGTCAGCCGGCAGCCAGGTTGCAGTTTTAGTGGCAGTCAGGTGGCAGTCAGGCGGCAATCAGGCGGCTGTCAGGCAGCAGCCAGGTTGCAGTCAAGTGGCAGCCATCCAATCGTTGCAAAATGTTAACTTTTTATTAAAAGCTTAATGGACTTAAAAAACTTGCATAAACACAGGAGTTTTGAGCACTGGAGGCCTATTTAGGCAACCCGCTTACACAGACTTTTTTTGAAAGTCGTCACTTGAATGCATGTTCCTGAACGTAGTTTCAGAATGGAGCGTTGTTGCGCTCTTTCTTTACGTCTGCTCCTGACTCACAACAATTTGAATAAAGAAATACTAAGAAGTATGCATAATTGAGCATAATTTTCTTTCCTCCATAATCAGAAAAATTCCTCAATAACATCTTAAAACCCCCAATTTAATGTTAAGTCTGCAGGAGAAACTCTGAGACTTCGGCTCAGGCTTTCTGCCTCAACGCCCAAACAGGCTTTGCCGAGACGGAGCTTCTCACACCGCAGGTAGCGTGGGATGTGAGTGACCTGTGCAGAGCCTCCCTGCACACAAGACCACCCCAACACAATAACTCACAGAGGGTCGAGTCGCGGCTCAATGCGATGTGGTCCGTTAGGCCTCCACCTCAGACATGACCTCTGTCAGCCGGGATCGCTCCGCTGAGCCTCCACTCCTTCCTCCAGATAGCGATCTAAGTGGCCACATCTGTTTTTGAAGCTGGATTTACTGGAGTCAGACAGGAGCATGGGGTCCCAGGAGGCTCCTTGTTGGGTCTAAAGGGCGCAGCGGCTTCCACAAGCCATAAAAGCAGGCATGACGGACATAAATGAGCGCTTCATGGGCTTGAAACGAGGCCGCCGTGAAAAGCAAAATGTTTGGTTTTTACTCTGCACCAAAAAATGACAATTCCAAAACTGGATCAGTGAATTTAATTAGAAGTCCCTCAAATGAGAAACCTATACGTTACATAGGAGGCTGACACTTATTAAAAGAGATGAATGATTAACCGGCGTGGAGAGGCTTCTTACAGTGTTTTGGTCGACCTTGTTTTCTTTCCTCCTGACGCTGTCGGTGAGGCTGAAGGTGCGAGTTAACCATCCGTCACCAGTCAGATTGTAAAATTGGTTGAAATATTACTGACTTTCAGCCGCCGGTTAATGATTGCGATGCAGCAAACGAGGGATTCACAGCAACAACAGAGGCGGTGAAAGAAAATACGACCTTCAGCGCTCAAATTGAAGAGTGACTTTTGAAAAGCTGTGTAAAGAAAACCTTCGAGTTTAAAAACGGGTTAATTACAAAAAAGTGAATGTTGCTTTTTTTAAACTGTGAAGGTGTCAATCAGCAGAAACGTTTTAAAACCATGTCAAATGATTTATTTGGGAGTCAATTAGAACTACAAACGTCAATCATATCTGTGTGTAAAGTTTAGTTTTCCCCAATATGGACTCCGCCGCATTGGAGAAAAAGGTAAGCTGTGATTGGTCCAGCGCTCTGTTTCCCCCTCTTGTCACTAGCAGGAACTGTTTCTAGAGTACTAGACACACTACATCTCCCAGCAACCCCAGCTCCTCATATGCCGCTCAGCTGCCAATCACCCACATGACACTTAAGCACCGAGCCTCACTCTGTGTGAAGTATTGTTTGGTCCATCCTGCCTGCATTACTGAGCGTTTCCATCCAGACTAATCTTCTCTTTCTGACCCTGCTTCATCTCTGATTGCCGCCTGTCCTGACCTTCGCCTGGACTCTGACTACTCTACTCTCTTCTTGTAAGATCCCATCCTCGTGATTGACCTCTGCCTGTCTGACCCTGATTTAGCTTTGTGGCTGAGTCATCATTTCTATGGCAACCACAAGGCCGAGTGAGGAGTGAGTTTGTTGGAAGGCCACACCCCTACCACTGGAAAAGCGAGTCAATTAAGCGTTTTGAACGTTGGATGTGGAGCCAGCAGGGACTGCCTACTTTGATCAAGGCATCTGATTGGTTAGTTTATAACTTTCACTACATAAAATGAGGATTAACAAGAAATATATAAAAAAAGGTGTCAGAACAAGAAGGGTTATTCTTAACCAATAGAGGCTTGGATTGCCAAGAGGGCGGGGTTACTCAGTCCAGTTCTCACATACAGTCAATGTGTGAAAGTGATGCTATTTATCTGCAGCAATTCCGGATTAAACGGTGTGTTGTAAGTTATGCAATAATATTTATATTCATCTATATTTATGTTACTCATTTTCTGACCATTTATATCCATTCTTGCTTCATCCGCCCATTTATTCTAGTTTTTGTCAGTTTGTTTCCATCTTCAGCTGTTTCATATTCATCCATCAATCATCCTCCACTCATCTATCGATCGTTCCTCCACCTTCACGTCTATAGTTGAAGACCTTTAGCAGTTTGTGTGTCTTGTGTGTGTACACACGTGTTTGTTTTGTCCACTCGCAGAAACTGTCGTCTGCTGATGTTGACCCTCCCGTCTGAGCGCCGGACGGAGGACCAAAGTAGGAACAAAATGATGCAAGACGGCCGTGTTTGTGAAACAAAGCTGAGAGTAAACTGTGCGGCTGTTTAGCCTAAGCAGCAGATGAGGTTGACTTTTGTGTTTTGTCTGAAAACACTCTCCAGCCGGAGATAAGGATCTGTGGAGCGCAGGAAGTGGGATGAAACCCGGCACCCTCCCAGCCCCAAACACAAATGAACAACAGGCAAACACAAGCCGTCCGAGGAGGTGTCACAAGCTAACAAATGGCTCCTCTGCTGACGCGGCCTCCGTAAGGCGTGCCCAGCGGCGCTCCTGGGACCACGCCGCCAGGTAACGAGAGGAGGCGATGGAGCTGGCAGATAAGGGCGAGGAAACTCTGATGTGGCAACAGCGTCTGTTAGAGCAAGGGAAGCGTGTTGTTTTCAAAACAGGAGCACAGGTGGCCGCTCATGAGCGCATGCATGTTCATATGATCCTCCAAACTGTTGACTTTGCTCAACGGCTCACCTTCAGGACGGCGGCGCAGGTCGACTCCCCTCACAGCTGCTCTTTCACCTACAAACACACTGAAACGCAGCGTTTCCACTTTCAACACTATGACGCAACTTTTTTGTCCCACTCGGATCACCTTTTGATCTGTTGGAGAAGCGTTCTCGGTGGTTTTTAATTATAATTATATTGTTTTTGGCAAAATATTAAAAGTAATATATTAAGAGTGGAAAATTCCATTGGTCTGGACTAAATCCTGAACTCTGGGTTTGGTCTGTATTCAGACAAGTGGATTTTCCTGTTTTAGATCAATGCTTGTAAACAAAACCATGTGACTAAGATCTCTTAAGTCATTGGTCAAAAATGATGGGGGCGGGGCAAAGCAACAAGATTTTTTAGGCTAATTTGGAGTTTAGCTAATATTTCAGCAGCATGCCAGCTGTTTTTGCTAATTTTGGTTTTTTTGTCTATTTTTGAGATTAGCTAAAATGTCAGATTAATGCGAGATGTTTGGGCTAATTAGGATTTTATCTTATATTTCAGCCGCAGGCTAGCTATTTTCGCTAATTTAGATTTTTTTTTTGTTTTTTTTTTTAGGCTATTTTGGAGTTTAGCTAAAATTTCAGTTACATGCTAGCGGTTTTGGCTTACTTAGCCACTTACTTAGGCTATTTTGGCATTTAACTAATATTTTAGCTGGCTACCAGCTTCAGCTTTTTTAACCATTAGATTTAGCGATTTCAGCTATCAATTTCAGCATCGTCCCCTATCTGCACTAGCATTGTCAGCTTGCAAATTCAGCTAACAGCATTCACACTAGCATTATCTCAGGTGATGCTATATATCAAGTTTTTAGTTAGTTTAAAGCTGATGATGGTTAAGATGTGTGCGTTACATCCAGTTTGTGCATGACCTGACTAGTCGACTAATGGGAAAAAATAATCATTGATTAGTCGACCATTAAAATAATCGTCTGTGGCAGCACTAGTTGGGATTAATAAAGTATATATCTATCTATTTATGGACCAATAAGACATTTTATTATGAAAACAGAAAGGAACAACAATCGTGTTCCATACTCTCCTGTAAATTTTGTTACTTATGTTAACTAGGTTTATGTACGGCAAGCCAAAGGGGTCAATAATCGCTAGTAAAACCAATGTAAAAAACATGTATTGGCCATGACAAACGTCACTTTTTATGCATGTTTTAAAAGTATCACGTAAAATATGCCATCTTGTGTTGTCCCAAAACGGGCCTAATAAGCTGTGTTTTATCGTGCTCAAAACTGCACATTTCATGCTCTCCTGCACACCGTGTTATGGGGTGTCCTTGTATGGCAAGCCAAAGGTGTCAATAATCGCCAGGAAAAGCGCCCTAAAAAGTGTGTACTGCACTGGCCATTATAAAACACCACTTTCTATGCAGGTTTTAAAAGTAGCTCGTAAAATTAAACCTTTTGGTGTTGTCCCAAAACGGATGTAAAAAGCTGCGTTTTATTGCGTACAAACCACCCGTTTTGAATTGTCACATATGTGCGTCAAAATAAAGTGCTTGAATAATTCATGACTCTTCCCGTTTCTACGTGGATGAAGCAGTTTAACTTTGGAATTTTTCGGGAATTGTGAGTTCAATGGCAGGAGTTTAATTAAAACTTGCTCCTCCTGAGTTATGGGCGGGACTTAGACGAGTAAACCTTCACTTATTTCCCATCATCCCCTCCCTGCATTCCCTCCTGCTAGCTTGGCGACTGATATTGGAGCTATCCAGCCGAGAATCCAGCTCAGCCGAGGAAAACGAAGACGTTCATGGATCTATTCGTCTGCAAGTGGATGCATTGGAGTGAAGTGAAGCAGAGAGGTTGTAGAACAAACTTTTTTAAATCTGCATTTTTTTCATCTGCTCCTGAGAAATACCCAGAAATGCGATTTTAATCAGAATTTTCCTTATATAAGAACATATTTTTTATTGGAGTGGGTTTTGCAGTAACAGTAAACTATGGGGAAAAAAAAGTTTGGACAGAGAACGGGGCCTCTGCTTATCTCTATAAAGCTGCAACTTTAAACTTTATTGTTTCATTTATGAGCCGTAATTGGGAGAAAGCCACGCTCACAAATTTTTAAGTGATTGTTTTTTCAATCTAAATGAAAGTTTGATTTGACGCCAGCGTTTGTGCCGTCCAAATGACTGTGTTGTGATCCAAAATCTGCACTAAACGAGATGTCGGAGCAGCAGAGGAGGACATGAAGGATTGCTTAAAGATGAGCGGAGATGACGAGCAAACAGTGGGAACGACGGAGATGAATCTGGACGATTTCCCCTTCAGCTGGGTGTGACGGGGTGTCAGGAATTAAAGGCAAATATTGACTCCCCGCCCTGTGCTCCCATGGAAATTGCCGGCGCTCTCCTGTGGGGACGCGCGGGTCAAGGACGCCCTTGTGAGACCGATCTGTTGTGGATCCAGTGACAAGGGGGAGATCTGTCTGACTGGAGTGTGAATAAAACATGCAGGGGCATGTTGGTGGTGACGATCGAGGAGGCTCCCTGCATTATTCATGCGCGGCAAGTGAAGATGAGGAGCTGATGGGGGGAGGTTGTAAAAGAGGAGGGGGTGAAAGTGTTAGGGTGTTTGTGAGGAGGCTCTGCAGTCAGCTCGAGGCTGGTCTTCCTCAGAGTGAAACTGACACCACAATGTATGGCTTCCACTAGAGCTGCCACCATTAATAAAAGTCAGACAACTAGTCGACGACAATAGTCGATTAGGTAATTTTTCAGCTGCATGCTAGCTGTTTTCGCTAATTAGGATTTTTTTCATTTTTTTGGCTAATTTAGAGTTTAACTTATATTTCAACACCATGCTAGCTATTTTCGCTAATTTGGGCTTTTTGGCTAATTTGGAGTTTATCTAATATTTCAGATGCATGCTACCTGTTTTGGCTAATTTACAATCTTATTTAGCTATTTGAAGTTCAGCCAATATTTCAGCTGCATGCTAGCTGCTTCGGTTAATTTAGGATTTTTTCATTTTTTAGGCTAAATTGGAGCTAAGATAATATTTCAGCAACATGCTCGCAATTTTCTTCAATTTAGGCTTCTTTTGGCTATTTTGGAGTTTAGCTGATATTTCAGATTCATGCTAGCTATTTTCGCTAATTTGGGCTTTTGGGCTATTATGGAGTTTAGCTAATATTTCAGCAGCATGCTAGCTGTTTTGGCTAAATTTGATTTTTTTTCCTTTTTTAGGCTAATTTGGAGTTTGCCTAATATTTGCGCAGCATGCTAGCTGTTTTCGCTAATTAGGATTTTTTACATCTTTTGAGGTCAATTTGGAATTAAGCTTATATTTCAGCAGCATGCTAGCTATTTTCGCTAATTTGGGCTTTTTAGCTAATTTGGAGTTTATCTAATATTTCAGATGCATGCTAGCTGTTTTGGCTAATTTACAATCTTATTTGTTTTTTTAGGCTATTTTGAAGTTCAGTTAATATTTCAGATGCATGCTAGCTGCTTTGGTTAGTTTGGATTTTTTCATATTTTTAGGCCAATTTGGAGATTAGCAAATTTTTCAGCACATGGTAGCTGTTTTGGCTAATTTAGGATTTTTTCATTTTTTATGCTAAATTGGAGCTTAGCTAATATTTCAGCAACGTGCTCGCCATTTTCTTCAATTTAGGCTTCTTTTGGCTATTTTGGAGTTTAGCCAATATTTCAGCTGCATGCTAGCTAATTTGGCTAATTTCTGATTTGTTTCCATTTTTTAGGCTAATTTGGAGCTTAGTTAATATTTCAGCTGCATGCTAGCTGTTTTGGCTTTTTTTTTGTTTTTTAGGCTAATTTGTCATATAACTAATATTTTAGCTGGCATCTTCAGCTATCAGCACTTGTATCTTCAACAGCCACGTTAAGCTTACAGTATTCACACTAACATTATTGCAGGTAATGCTAAATATCTAGTTTTAGTTAGTTTAAAGCTAATAATGGTTAAGATGTGAACTTTACATCCAGTTTGTGGATGACCCAACTAATCAGACAAAATAATCTATGATTAGTCGACTATTAAAATAATCGTTTGTGGCAGCACTAGCTTCCACACATCCAAACAAATCAATACCTATTAAAAAAATCCACATGTGCTTCCGGCAGGGATGAAGATGGGCGGATGCGTAGCAGCTTCCGTGTTTTCCCAACCCTGCCAGCCCCACAGAGAGGTTCTCCCATAAGAGCTGAATCAGTGTTTTCCCTCCGCAGCGCTGAGCAGCAAATGTGTCCCAGTCAGCAGCTCGTCTCCAGTCAGAGGGAGGCTGACAGACTGCAGCTGGCAGCCAAAGCTGATGCTACTGCTCCACCTGCAGGCTCGCCGCCACATCCAGGGGGTTACGCAGTGGGTGTGGGGGAGACAAGTTCTGACATTGGGAAGTATTCTGTCACGGCACAGAAAATGTTCTGGTTCCAGGTGTAAATGCAGGTTTTGGTTTTTTGTGAGGGGTGGGGGCAGCTGCAGTTGCTGGTGTCCATCCCTCCTGCTTGTGACACACCCTGCAGGGGGGGTCAGCTCCAGGCATGCTGCAATGCAACACAGCACTGGGTGATCAATGAGGCATCAGGGCTGCAGCTTCATGACTCCACAAACAAGTATATCTATTCCTTCAGTTTTATTTATTTTTATTTTAAGTTGAAAATGGACTAACTTTTTCAGGTTTTTCTGCCCCCTCTGCAGCTCCTCTGCAGACTCGTCTTCCTCTGTGCAGCAGAGCTTGATTGCAGGGATGTGGATGCACCGACACACCCACCTCTAACGCAGCATGAAGCAGCAGCCTCTGCTCAAACACTACAACTGCTTTTAGATCCTGTAAATGTATTTAAATAGAAATGATCGTTTTTTAAATGCAGAATCCAGAATTTTGATGGTTTCTGAGTCATTTTCATCCAACTTTACTCATAGATCAATGCAGATGTCATAATAAATATTGGTTTTGATAAAAAAAAAATGTACAAAATGTAAAAAAAGTTGTTCATTCTCTTTAATTTAAGCAGTTTTGGAACATAAACTTTTGTTTTAAATGTGATAACTTGTCTTTTTAGTACAGAACTGTCATTATTTTTAATGTTAGACCTTAAAAACTTTACAATTCTTCACAAGTTAAAAAAATACTTTACTGTTCTCTGAACATCTGGACGCATTTAAACTAAATATTAAAATCTGTCCAATATGAAATAAAAAACACCAAAAGTTGTATAAATGGCTTCAGAGGAAATTTCTGTCTGAAATGATGTCTCAAACAACGTTCATGTTTAAAATCGCACTTTTAGCGCATTCTTGAATATGTGTTTAGCATATGGTTCCAATGTTAAGTCGATGGAACAGATATGAGGCGATCTGAACTACCGGGTGAAGGTCTGCCAGCATCTCGATTTAAGTGAGAAGGCGTGAATCGGGCGGCACAGCCAAAATGTAAATACCTGAAGCTTGACAGGTCGCTGCATCGCATCTACCAATCAGGAGCTCAGCTTTGGGCATGTGACGTTTACATTGGCTTGTGATATGTCAGCAGACAGAGAGCCGCTGTGGGACTTCATCGAGACATTAAAAAGAGGAAGAAGGTCTTCAAATTTTATTTTTTCCCTCAGATTAATACGAGACAGAGTCTTCAAGCTCAGACACAGAGACACAGAAACACCCTGGAGGTGGCTGTCATTCAGACACAGCCCCCTGTACCGGAAAATCTTTTAATAATCATCATATAAACTCAAACATGGAGATTACTGATGCTCTTTACGATAAATAAACCTTATTTATTTCTCAACATCATTTGTGTCTTCATAGAATCTAAGTGACATATCCACATACACCGTTCCCTAAATGCATTAGCTGGTAGCTCCTCCCACACGCAGCCGCAGCGTCAAACTCAGCAACACATTTTTTTAAACGCAACAAGCAGCAAATTTGTTGTGCAACAAAAAGGCACTTGATTTGTCGCATGAATCGCGTTTGTTTTAAATGCACCTTCACACAGCTGTAAGGTACATTTTGCACATACGGAATGGAGAAACATTGGTCATAAGTAGATATAATGCACATAAAATTCTTAAAAATTATTTCCTGCAACAAAAACATGCAGGTACCAAAAATTAGGAGGCGGATATGATAATTAGACCTTCACTCTTGCAATAAGTTAAATGAAGTGGTTGCTTTTGAGTTACTTTTCTGATTTTGTACAGTAAAAAACTCACAAAACAATTAAAAAAAAACTTTATTTTAACTTGTGAAGTTATTGTGTTTTATTTTTGTTCATTAACATTCAATTAGGAGAATAAAAGTTAGTCATGAAGCTTAATTATGTGATTTTATTCTATATATCGGAGGATTTAAACTTTTTTTTTACTTTATTGTTTTTTATATTTAAGTTATTAAAGTTGTGTTTTGTGTAGCTCCTCACTTCAGTTTTCCGTCACCACAGCTGCTTTCTGATGTTATTACAGTTTAAACGAGAGTCAATCTTCAGTTTGGCTGCAGATTTTCCACCTTTTCATTTAATTGTGATCCCAATTTTTCATGTTTTTATTGTATTTTAATTAATTTTTTTAAGGAAGTTCCTTCATTTGGATCACAAAGTAGCTTAAAATTTACTGACAGTTTCTAGATTATTTCTTTTATCATAAACTGATGATTAATTAGATGTTTTTCACATCCGGAACATCATTTTAGCCTCATGTAAACCGTCCGGGTAAAGCTGAATATTTGCTGTTTTACTGGTTGCGACATTCACAAATGCCCCCTCCCTGCAGATTTCAGACTCCGTCAGCTTCTGGGACCCGTCGGATGTTACGAAGGGACAGGATGGCCGCAGCAAAGCCTCGATTGAGAAGACTGTAACCGCAGTTGCACAGTCATCAGGACTTCATGATTCACGGCCATGATTTATGGTCAGGCAGCAGGCAGAAAACGGTCGACTTCCTACAAGACCTCCATCTGAGGAAATTGCAACACGCAAAGTGGAAGTGGAATTTGAGGCCCACGGTTTTAAACCTGGACAGAACAGAACTTTACTCTGATTTTTTTTTTTTTTTTTTTTACTTGATTGGAGTATTTTTGCACATTTTTACCAGAAATAGCAGCACAATAAATAATAGATTAAAGGTTGCAAATTGGTTCTAGTGATGCTTTTATTGTAGAAAATGTAATTTCAGATGCATTTTTGTTATATAAATAATACTTGGGTTGAACTACAAAATGCAGTCAAATACATTTTTTATATTCTTGTTTGATTATAATTCAAAAATGAAAATTTTGAAGGTAAATTTCAAAAAGATGGAAGACAAAGACAGTCGTAAATCAGT
>NC_050531.1:5618624-5631459 GCF_002922805.2 Oryzias melastigma | reverse complement strand
TAATTCAAAAATGAACATTTTGAAGGTAAATTTCAAAAAGATGGAAGACAAAGACAGTCCTAAATCGGTTTTAAAAAGTTGCTTTGAACTGCAATAGAATTAATAAATATTTCGAAGCAACTTTATTTAAAATAAAAACTTTTTCTTTTGGTTTTGCTTTATAAAAATTAAATAAAAACTTCTTTAATATCTACATGTTTTACATTAAACATGTTTGCTTCTTTTAAAAATGAAAAAAACTTTCTTAAACTACCCAGAAATGATTAAGTTTAGCATAAATTATTGCATTTAACCACATTTTTTGTTCCTAAAGTACATGTAAAAATACAAAAAATTAAAAATTCTATTTAAAAATTAAGGTAATGTCGCCACAAAAAAAGTTTTTTTAAGAAGAATCTGTTAGCGTGACCAAAAATCCTGAGATGCATTAAAAAAAAGCTTCTGTGAGCAGAAATGTATCTTTGCATGAATCTTTCATCTATTTTCTCACTTGTTTGGTGAAAGTCATCGGATCACTAAAGTCATCAGGGCTTTTCCTCCAGGGATCATTAATATTTAAGTTAAATTTGATGGCAGCTTATCCCGGGATCGCTGACATCAGCTCCGAGCAAATTACAGCTGACAGACATCGCCGCCGTTGACGGACGCAGATTGACGGGAGAAGCTGCAGATCCTCCAGAAGTTTGAAGAGATTTCTCTTTGAGGGAGCGAGAGGAACGCCTTCACCACGTTTGCTGCGACCTTCCACCTTTAAAATGCAGCTTTCACTAAGAAGTTGACTTCAAGAAATGCTTTAAATATGTCTTAATATGAAAAAATTACAATAAACCACAAAAATGTGTGTTAACAATTGACTGTACATGAGAACTGGACAGAGTGACCCAACAGGAAGTACCTGCTGGCTCCAAAATTCCATAGAGTTCTATAGAAAAATAAAGAGTTATTACTCAGTCATTATATTTGTCAGTATAACCATTCTCGTTTGAAACGCCAAGGGGGCGGAGTCACTCAGTCCAGTTCTCATCTCCACTAATAACTAAATATATAAACTAGGGCTGTGAACATTAACAAGTTAAGGATTAATCAAAAATAATTAACACGTTAAGATTTATTAACGCAAACTAATTAAAGATTCAGGCTTCCACGGCGTGCGTTAAAACTTTTCGTCGGGTGTTACCATGGTTACTTATTAAAAAAATAAATATTCAATCAGTTTTTAGTACTTCATTCTTGGTATTTTTTTAGTTTAGATCACTTTTTCACAAAAAGCAGACTACTTTATCCACGATCCAGAACCATGTTTTACAAATACATTTTCCAGGTAAAACTCTGTAATTATTTGCGATTAATCACAACACAAATGTGCGATTAATCCGATTTTTTTCTAATCGATTGACAGCACTAATTAAAAATACATGTTGCAAATATAGAGTTTTGTGTGTGATTTCATATTGTGATTATTCGCAGATACTAAGTGGTCGTAAATACTGTACTGTAAACAAAAAAGAAAATGATCGCGATTAATCGTGATTAATTTTTTTGAGGTTTGCGATTAATTTGTTAATTTTTTTAATTGAATCCATTTAAATTGAAGCAAAAAGAAAAATAAATAAGAATAAATAAGGGGAAAAAATAATTAAAAATATTTCAGCTAAAAGCTAGAATAATCTTTTAAAATTTGTGAAATTTTCTGAAATAAATTGCAATTTGATTCCATTTCTTTGCTTGTTGAGGACGTTTCCGTCGCCTGCTTGGCGTCAAACTTTGGCGTTGTTCGGGGGAACTGCGGCTGCATCTTTTCTCTGACTTTGAGCTCCAGATAAAACTCTGAAGTTCTGCCCCAGCAAACAGTCCTATCTGCCCAACGGACCCAGAGATCACTGCACCCTCGGCGCAGTTTTTCTGGCGTGAAACGTGATCCTCAATGAGCCGTTGATGTTTTGACACGACTGATTAACTAAGACTCCCCCGATTAAAGCAACGTGCAGGAGGAAGTGGGATCTGTAGGAGGGGGGGGCTTTGCATCTGTGTGTGGAGGGGGGGTGGTCTCAGAGGATGGCCGTTGTCTTTCTCAGAAAAGTGAACTTGTCTCACCCATGAGACAGATGAGCAATGTGTTAGGGCCTTGTGGTTTATGGACAGAAGCCGGTTCTCAGGCTGGGGGGGCTTTCACTGGAATAGAAGAAGAAAAGGCTTTACTTGGAAATAACTGACAGTTGTGCCAGCTCGCTGTGGTGCAGCGTGCTCCCGAGATGAAGAGTAAAGAAGGAGGGAAAACACGGGGGGGTTCTCCAAGAAAGTGAAATACTTTTGGTTATAAAAAGGTTACCGTCCGTGTTGAAGCGACTCCTTCTACGGCAAACCTTTTCAACATTTAATGGATATCCTTGATATCAGGCTGTTTTAAGCCTAACTCACATGTGTTAAAGTCAAGGCCCGGGGGCCGGATCCGGCGAAAGAGGCTGTCACCTTAAATAAATAAATAAAAAAAACATTTGCACTACAAATTTAAGCGATCCTTGGAAATTCAATCCATTGAGAAGCTTCTGGTTTTAAAGTTTGAAGATTTTGAATAGGGATTTTGTATGTATTGTCTTTGGCACACGAAAGAACAAGGTAGTTATAAAATACGAGTTATATCCGTGAGGTTTTTCCCTTCCGGAAGTAAGACTCTTTAGTCTCCAAGGCACGGCTTTTTGCTGCTTTGGGCGCCGCCCATTTAATACATTATCCTTGAGACCGCCTCGGCAGTGTGTCTGCGTTTTGCCCACAATAACAAACAACATCAGAACTTTTGCAAAGATGCACGTGCATACCGTATATCTGCCCTAAGTAGCTGAGCTGCAAAGCTAGTGTCTGAGCACGGCTAGTGGAACGGCGAACCTAGTGGCTGACCACGGCTAGCTGTGTGTCGAACGTAGCGGGTGAGCATGGCTACCTGAACGGCAAAGCTAGCACCTGAGACTGCTAACTGAGGACGAATAGCTGAGTACATCTAGCTGAGTGGCGAGCCTAGCGGCTGAACACCGCTAGCTGTGCACCAAATCTACCGGCTGAGTGGTAAAGCTAGTGACTGAGAACCGCTAGCTGTGCGTCAAATCTACCGGCTAAACGTTAAAGCTAGCGACTGAGAACCGCTAGCTGTGCGTCAAATCTACCGGCTGAGTTGTAAAGCTAGCGACTGAGAACAGCTAGCTGTGCGTCAAATCTACGGGCTAAGCGGTGAAGCTAGCGACTGAGAAACGCTAGCTGTGCGTCAAATCTACCGGCTGAGCGGTAAAGCTAGCAACTGCGAAACGCTAGCTGTGCGTCAAATCTACCGGCTAAACGTTAAAGCTAGCGACTGAGAACCCCTAGCTGTGCGTCAAATCTACCGGCTGAGCGTTAAAGCTAGCGACTGAGAAACGCTAGCTGTGCGTCAAATCAACCGGCTGAGTTGTAAAGCTAGCGACTGAGAACAGCTAGCTGTGCGTCAAATCTACGGGCTAAGCGGTGAAGCTAGCGACTGAGAAATGCTAGCTGTGCGTCAAATCTACAGCCTGAGTGGTAAAGCTAGCGACTGAGAAACGCTAGCTGTGCGTCAAATCTACCGGCTGAGCATGGCCAGCTGAGCAGTAAAGCTAGCGCGTGATCTCCTCTAGCTGAGTGGTGAAGTTAGCACGTGAGCATGGCTAGCAGAGCACAGTTAGCTGAGTGGGACAACTAGCTGAGCGGAGAAATATGGTGTTTGTGTTAGCTTGGGGGCAGCGCTGGCAGAGTAGACTCTTCCTGAAAGGGGCGGTTCTCACTTTGTGACATCAGCAGGAGAGAACTCGCTTGTTTTTTGTGGGTTGGAAGGGGCTGGTGCTCAGAGGGCTTTTGGAGGATTACATAGAAATATGTGCATGGATTAAAATACCACTTTGGGGTCGTTTACAGTGAGGAAAGAACATTATAATACACATAAAGCTTAATATTCAAAGCAAAACTATGAACACAGATGTCAGGAATCCTGGTTCTGTTCTGATGTTTAGTATTCTGAATCTGCAGCTTCCAGCATCCACACGCTTGGAGCAGCAAACAGGATTAAATGGTTTCTCCGTGTTGGATCAGTGCGTTCATGTGATTCTCTTTCAGGCAGGGCGCATCTCGCCGTTTGTGCTTGGCGTGGATGGCGACCGGCGGCTCTCCTCCTCCCTCAGCACATTCATTCATGAGCTGCGTCTCCCTCCCTGCAGCAGCTGATGATGCAGAGGGATGATGCGGCGAGGGGGTCACGCCGGGACACGCGTCTCCCCGCCGCGCATGCTCGCCATGCAGCTCTGCTGCTTCACAGGCTCCATTTTTTTTTTTTTTTTTTTTTGTCTTTTCATCTTCCTCCTCCAATGGCCACACCCAAGATCAATCCACTCCACTTCCTCCATCTCCTCCTTCATCCCTTCTTCTGGATCTGCTGCAGAGGACACACCCATCCACACGCCGCCGCCTCTTTGACCCCAGAAGTTCTGCTGCAGTGGCAACAGAGGAGTGGCCTCCTCTCCTCAAAGTTGGGAGGCGAGCAGAGAAGACGACGAACCTTTCATGTGAGAGGAAGACATAATTGGACGATAAAAGGCTTCTGGTGTGAAAAGACGATTGTGAGGAACATCATGACGTCCGTTAATTATAGACCCGCTTTTATGTCTCCTTTAACTAAATGGGCAAAATAAGATTGAAGATAAAAAAGTGGTTAAAAGGTTTGTGAATTTTTTCATGACTGATTGAAAAAAACTTGATTTGCTCATTTTATTTTAATTATTGGGACTTTTTATTGATTTTTTAAATAGAAATAACTGCAAAAACAAGATTGTTTTTGCTATTTTTCTTTATGTCTTTGATAGAAAAAATCTCAAGCACAAGGTACTCAAAAACTCACCAAAATCACCTAATATCCACTGAAAAGTTTTTTTTTTTTTCTTTTTTTTGGCAGCGTGAATGACCTCGCCCCCAAAAGATGACTTCACAGTGGGAGAAACCATCCAAAAATACAAATGGGGCTTAAAAAAAGTTTAAATCAAGTAACGAAACCAAAACACTCACAAGGATTTACATTTTTAAGAGCAAGGTGTGAAATTTTCACATTTGTGCACAATAGAGAAAACAAATTTTCACACACACCACGAGGCTAAGTCTAGTTTCATTGACCTTTGACCTCAGTAGGCCGCCATCTTGAATTTTTATTTAAACCTTAAGTATACAAATTTGAACTAATCTTCTGAATTTTGATGTATTGCCTCCTAACTTCTCAATTATTAGGTAAAAAAAAAAAATGTTGGTTTTAACGTTTGCAGATGTTAGCGTGGCAAGCTAGCTCATTTTCTCTGAAATATTGTAAAAATGTCATATATAAATCCTCGGCTTCAGGCTGAACGAAACAATATGACATACGATATGAACATATTAGGAATGTGGGCGTGGTTATTAAAAAACATGGTTGCTAAGGAAATCCCAAAATTTACTTATGCAGATTCTTTTAAAATCGATGTAGGCGTGTTCGTCTCCCCCAGACGACCAAAAAATAAAATGGTTACTATGGAGTTAAACCTAAAGAGAAGCCGCCATTTTGAAATTTGTGGCGTGCAGCTCTGACCAGAGGGGAAGGGTCAGTCTGTGAAGGTGGGGGCAACTTGTGGATGTAATTTACATTTACAAATGTAGTAATAAAAAACAAAGTGGTGTGCCCGTCAGTGTCGATACCATGAAGCAAGAAGGTTTGAATCCCCATTGAGACCGTTTGTGCCCCTCCCCCTCAATTTCTACAGATCATTTCATGTTTCGAGTTCATCAAATAGACGTGAAATCCCACAAACTCTCACTGAACAAACCGCAGGACGCCATGAAAGGTTCGTAGTAACAATAAGAGCTTTTGAGAGGGAGCAGCTAATTTTAAATTCTGAACATCCTCCGAGGACGGTGTGGTCGTCTGGACCGATCGGAGAACAGGAAGAGGAGGAGCAGGATGCACTTTCCGAGGAGACTGGAATCGTTTAATAATTAATGCAGGCCATGGGGGGCAGAGTCTTCTTCTATGATCCGTGACCCATTAGAACCATCAGAACCGCAGGAGTCCAAATATCCCAGTATTTATACATTTTACTTAAATTTAATTTTTTAAATTTCAAAATAAAAGCCTTTCAGCTGCTTCTGTCTTCACCTTAAAACCATAAAAACTCTTGTCAGGATAAATAATATTTCAGTTGCACTCAGGTGATCCGTAACATGCAGAGACTCAACTTTTAAGCTACACTAATAATAAAAGCAGCACAAACAAAGAGCTGAAAATTAAAAAGGAACTTCATCTAAATTCATCAGAGTAGAAATGTTTAAAAAGAATGAGGAAATAAAGCAAAGTCATTAAAAGTTGTTCATCGAAAATCAAAAATATAAATTTTCTCTTAGGCTTTATCAGTTAATTTGACTTTTTTGGGTTTGTTTGTTCAACCTCAGTGTTAGCAATTAACTTCAGCCAAAATATATACAACTAAAATGGATTAAAACAAACAGAACAAAGCTGACCCTGTTAGTTTTAAATTAAAATCTCACATTGGAAAAAATGTAAATGTTCATCTAGAAGGAGAAAAATCACCTACATTTTTCTTTAAGTTTTTCAAATTGGAATAAAAAAATGTTTTTTTTTTATCAATTTTAACAACAAAAAATGGAATTATTTTTGTTCTGTGGGCTAAAACCATCATAAAACAGAGGCGGCGAGTAGAAAACGAGTTCTCCTTTTATGTCTCCAGGCCACAACAAACTGCACGTTTACAGTACAGACTCCAGATTTGAATTTGATTCTGCACATATCACAGTTTAAAGTTTACAAATGAATGAAAAAAAAACAGAATAATAAAAAAAAGACAAAACGCACAAATTAAAACCAGTAAAAAATATAAAAACAGTACTCCTAATTTCATTTGCAAAGTACCATCTCAAAAACACATCTGAGAATGCACAACAGAGCAGACAAATTAAACCATTCATTTTTTAAATAGAAGGAAAAGACATGTTCATCATGCAGAAGATGTAATTAAATAACCAATCAAACAAAAATATATACTTCTATATAATATATATATATATTTATATCTCTCTGAATTTTTCAAGTCCAAGCTCTCCCGTCCCTGAACCAGGGAAAAACAAGATTTAAAAACATCAGCGCTGCCTTGCTCAGCTGCCGTCGTCACGTGGCCTTCTACATCCCAGGCAGCGACGTCGGTTTGGCACAGAAAGATGATGGCAGTAGCATTTTGCAGTATAAAACAAACAAAAAAAAAGGGCGGAGCTCTTTTTCGACTAAAATAACAACAAAAATAAAAGACTGAAAACATAAAAAGGACATTCTGTGCAGCGACATCAGTCAGGTCAGCGAGTGGCGTTTCCCCGCGGCGGCTGCAGCGCCGCCTCACTGCAGCATGCTCTTGATCGTCTTGTTTGTGGATTCGTCGTTCAGATGTTTGGTCGTGTACCTGCAGGAATAAGCAGTAAAATTCCTTAAAACACATGTCAAGGTCAAGGCCCGGGGCCAGATCCGGCCCTCCAGATAATTTTATTCTATTGTTATTAATGACCCGATGTTATCTTGCTCTCACTTCTAACTTGTAGAATTTTGACAAAATATATATTTATGGAGAGTAAAATATTGAAAGTTATTCAAGGTTTAAATTGATTTATTCTGGAATATTCCTGCCTTTTTATTATTTATGTTGAAAAGTTACAGTTTTAAAAATTGGCATTCTGCCAGCTTTTTGGACAATTTTTAGGCTATTTTTGAGTTTAGCTAATATTTGTAGCTATACACTAGCTGTTTTGGCTAATTTAGGCTCTTTTAAAAAGTTTTTCTGTCTATTTTGGAGTTTAGCTATTATTTTTAGCTACATGCCAAATGTTTTGGTTAATTTAGGCTTTTTTAGGGCAATTTTGAAGTTGAGCTATTTTTCAGCTAAACGCTAGCTTCTTTGGCAAACCTACATTTTTTTTTCTTAGTTTTTTGGGCTAATTCAGCATTTTCAGTTTTAGCACGTTAAGCATTAATTTCAGCATTTTCAGCTATCAGCTTCAGTGCTTTTATAGCTATCAATTTCAGCATTTTCAGCTATCAGCTTCAGCGCTTTTAGCCATCAATTTCAGCATATTCAGCTATCAGCTTCAGCGCTTTTAGCTATCAATTTCAGCATATTCAGCTATCAGCTTCAGCGCTTTTAGCTATCCATTTCAGCATTTTCAGCAATCAGCTTCAGCGCTTTTAGCTATCCATTTCAGCATTTTCAGCGATCAGCTTTGGTGTTTTTAGCTATCAATTTCAGCATCTACTGCTATCAGCTTCAGCGCTTTTAGCTATCAATTTCAGCATTGTCAGCTATCAGCTTCAGTGCTTTTAGCTATCAATTTCAGCATTTTCAGCTATCAGCTTCAGTGCTTTTAGCTATCAATTTCAGCATTTTCAGCTATCAGCTTCAGTGTTTTTAGCTATCAATTTCAGCATCTACTGCTATCAGCACCAGCCTTTTCAGCATCCAAATTCAGCCTTTAGCATTCACACTAGCATTATCACAGGTAATGCTATACATCTAGTTCAAAATATGTTAAAAAGTTACAGCTTTAAAGTTAAAAATATAGTTTTAGAATATTCAATAAATGTTTATCCTGTTCGGCCTGCGATCTAAGGTATGTTTTGGATTTTGGCTCCTTGTGCGATTGAGTTTGACCGCCCTGCTCTAAAATTTAAGCTCAGATTTTCAGTTCCAGCAAAAACTCATCCGGAAGTTAATTTTCTGCTCAAAACGAGAATGACGATCATGTTTTTAACCGCATTATTTTTCTCATAAGGTCAAAATGTTATTTTTGGACATTTCTTTAATGAAGTTGTCATCAATCAGTAAAAACATTGCATTTGTCTCCCTGTTCGGCTCCATTTCGATGCATCAGACTCTCACCTGAGAGCGTTGAGAAGGCCTTCCACGCTGTTGGGAGGCTGATCCTTCAGAACTTTGATGCAGCCTTTCATCTGTAGGAGCAGAAACTCCACGTTAGCTTAAAGGAGAAACAAGTTTAGCACTAAAAGGTGCGAGCGCTCACGTCTATTTTAGAGGACTTGGCGAAAGCTCCGACAGGATGAACGTAGTCGTAGAGGATGATCACCCCGACCATGACCCTGAGGCAGAAGGACACCGTGCTCTCGTTGATGAAGCGGCTGCGGTATTCCCTGACGGGGACGAAGAGGAGCACGCTCAAAACAAGAACCAGAAGAAGTAAAGCGGTGAAGCCGGACGCGACTTACGGCGTTTCCAACATGACTTTGCACACGCTCGCCATGGTGCTGAGGCAGTCTGTGGTGTTCTCGATGGGCAGGTTCTTGTTCTGCAACAGAAATGAACTCAAACATTTAACCTCACAGCCTCCAGAGTTTAGAATTAAAACAATTTTAGTTTTATCTCGACTAACAGCTGTTTTTTAAGTGATAAACTCTTAGTAAGAGTAAAAGAGAAAACCTGAAGACAAATGAACTTGATGCTTCCCCTCTTCTGCAGAAGATTTCTTCACCTGGGGGGTCAGACTTCTTGCATTTTCAATATTTTGACAGAATTATTTTCTTACAGCTACACAGAACTCAAACACTCCTCTATAAAACCGTGAAAAGACTGTTTCCACACGAGAACGCTCCTTATTACCCAGTTTATTGCAGGGTTTATGTTCCAAAAATGATCAAAGAAATCGTTTTCTTTATATTTTACAATTATAACCGATACTTTAATGCTGTAAACCACCTTTAAAGTTACTGACTTTATACACTTCTCTCAAACAGACTTGTTTTTTCCAAAGTTAAAGGAATCAGTCCATTAATATAGACTGAAAATAAAGATCATCTATGGGAGTTGAAGGAACTCTGTACAGGAGAAACGCCACAAAGGAGATTGATAGGCAAAGACTACAGCCAATCAGGATGCAGAACACAATCCACTTTAAAAAAAGCAGTAAATCTACATAAAAAAATCTGCAAAAATGAACTGTGTTATAGTGAGGGGCCACTATAAATACACAAACTTCTCAGCTGATTTATCCACAATTTCATTTGTTTTCATGTTTGTTCATCACAATTTTTTTTTGGTATTTTTAACATGTTCTTGTAGCATTGTTCTTATATTAGAGGAACTATTTAAGATTAAAACTGCGTTTGAGTGTTTCTTAATTCAATCGCGTTGGATCAGAAAACCAGATGCTTGAAAAAGCTCAGACTAATGACGCAGCATGCTGACCCGATCACGCTCAGGTGTGCATCACATGACGAGCGCTCAACAGCTCGTTGTTATTTTAGCGCTGCTAATGCTAGCTTGAGCTATAAGCTCAAACAGAACTCTCAGCTGCAGGGAAGGGGGCGGGGTTGCTCTGTGTCAACGCCCCCAACCCGGAATTGTATTTCTAATGAGTTACTGTCACTATGCATAAAATATGTCTTAGAAAATGACAAAAACCTTTTGATTTTGGTTAAAAACTGCAGATTTCTAACTAAAATATTCCCGGGAACGATTTTATTATAGAAAAATATATAGTTGGAGTGGGACTTTTTAGTGTTTTTGTTGCATTTTTAAGCATGACTGATGACATATTTGAAGAAAATTAAAGTCAAAATTATATTTCTGAGAATTTCTGTATTAAATTGATGTGAATTGATTATATTTGTTACACAAGAATATTCTAGGCGGGGAAACAGGGAGGGGAGAGGGGGCGGGGTTACTCTGCACCAACAGCCCCGCCCACATGTCAGAGGTGAATTTCAGATGAAGCACTGCAGCTCTGCAGAAACCGTTTTAGAAAACGACAGTTTTATTATTATTATTATTTTTGTTTCATTTTATTATTTTAAATACTTGTTTAAGCAATTTATCTTTCTGACTTTTGGAACCTTGTAATGCATAAGGATTGTGTTTGTTTTTTTTTTTTAATATGCATGTGAAACTAAAAATACCGTGGGTAAAAAAAGAAAATTTTGAATTAAAAAACTGCATAATTATGAGTGGGACTTCAGTGATTTCTGCTGTAACCATGGAGATGGTGGAAGTCTCACCTCTGATACAAACTTGGTTGTGCCGTCGCTCAACGTCTTGAGCATGGGAGTGGCGTCGGCGTAGAACAGAGATATCCGGTTTGCCAGCTCGTTGTTCACTTCGTTCTCCAGCTCGGCCTGGAAATCATTAGAGGCAGAAAAATAAAGAAATGTTTCAGAATATGAATCGTTTCCGGCTCTGCCGGCCGAATGGCCTTCATCTAAAATTCAGATTGAGACCTTTAGCTGACCCCGGCGTGTTATCAGAACAGCTGAAACGAGGTTTTATCGGAGGAAATTTGAAAGAAAAATGTCACCAAGTAATAAAACAAAGGTCCTCCTGACTCCAAACCTGTGGACTGACATCCTAAAAGTCACTTCTCGTCTGCAGCTGTGAAACGGCTCGCTGCGTTTCTGAACCCAGGAGGAAAATCTGGATGTTTGTGCAGATACTTCATCAAACGACAGGAAAACTCTGATATGAACCGGATCAGCGAGCCCTCCTGTTCCACCAACGTCCTGCTGTTTCAGACAGGAACACCTGCCGCCTGGCAGAACGCGGCGCCTCATCAAGACTGATCTAAATTTAGCAGAGAATTAAAAAAAAAAAGGAAAACAAAACCGCTTCCTACTTCTTGACAGGATAAGAATAATCTGCCCCAGACTTTCAAACCAATTTCCATTTGAACAAATGAGGAGACGGGGCGCGGCAGACGCGTTTCATCTGGGATGTCGGAATGATTCAGCTGTCTGAGCGGCGACTAAACTGCAGCGCCGGCGCCGTTCAGCTGTGACAGCTCCTAACGACAGCTCGCCTAATGGCATCTTCAGGTTTGAAGAGGAGAAGATGCTCACGGGAGGAAGAGGAGAGCGGCGAAACCAAACGGGAGCAGAGATCAGGAGCACGACCTGGAGTTTATTTCCTCCAATCCAAATTCAAATACATAAACATCACTGTTTCATTCAGGACATCAAACGCTAATTTATGGGAGTTTTGGGGAGGGAACTGAATCTGGATCCTTTGATTTCTGTTCTTCATACGGAGCTCAAAAATAGACGGAGCTTACACATCCGTGAGGAGATGACAGAACCAGGACGCTCCGAGTCCCAACAAGAAAACCCCATTAATGTCCAGCTAAGGAAGTGAACTGGTCATCCGAGTCACACGTACGGTTTGACAGGACGTCGCCATGGAAACGGCGTTTCTCACACACACGCGGCGTGCAGATAAAAGCCTATCAAAAGTGGATTCATCCTTTTCTGATCGAGTCAAACTCACAATGCAATGACTAGAAGACATTAGAAGCTACAACAGCTTAATTATGCAACATTGTGTCCATAAATGTGACGTTTTTGTGAGCTAGCGTCAAGATTTTAGCTTTTTCGACACACGGACAACACCGATAAGAGATCCGGTTTATTTTTCAGAGCTCTACAAGAACATCAGTAATCATGTCTGGTTCATGAGATCATTCAGAGACTCTCAGTACGGTGAGCTTGAATGATGGACGCTTTCAGCGGTACTTCTGTTTGTCTGTGACCCAGTGTGACGACCTGCTGTTCCGTATTAGTCAGAGGAGGGAAAAAAAAGATTAAAATTAGAGGATTTTTTCTTCATTGTCTCATACAAATAGGAAAAAGAACGATCAGCTTCTCCTCCATGATGGTTTTAGACTTGCCTAACCTCCAAGTCCACTAGAAAGTTGTGTAAGCCGGTAAATTTTTGACGACCAAAGGCGATACGAGCCATGCTAAGGCTAACACGATAACGACCAA
>NC_050531.1:5618350-5618544 GCF_002922805.2 Oryzias melastigma | reverse complement strand
ACAACCACTCCGTCACTCGGCGTTTCACGTGACTTGCTTCGATTTATTTGTATTTTTTATATTATAAATTATTATCTTCTCCTCCACTTTCTCCCGAGACAGGCGCTCATGGTCCAGACCAAAGGGGACCTGTCTCTCAGCGGTAAAATGACGTTAGCATCATAGCTAATGAAGTGTATTAAGCTAACAATCCC
>NC_050531.1:5617888-5618245 GCF_002922805.2 Oryzias melastigma | reverse complement strand
ATTTGTTCTCCGCATTTGACTCATCCCCTGGGGGAGCGGTGAGCTGCAGACACAGCCGCGCTCGGGAACCATTTGGTGGTTTAACCCCGCAGTCCAACTCCTTAGTGCTGAGTGCCAAGCAGGGAGGCACTGGGTCCCATTTTTTTGAGTCTTTGGTATGACTCGGTCAGGATTAGAACCCACGACCTTCCAATCTCAGGGCGGACACTCTACCACAAGGCCACTGAGCTGGTATATATATATATATATATATATGTATGCATTTCTATGGTATATATGGACGGGACGTATGGTTCAAGGCCCGGTCCAACAGGATTTGACGGCTATATCACGGGTAAAATATTTGGAAAATCTGTC
>NC_050531.1:5617575-5617880 GCF_002922805.2 Oryzias melastigma | reverse complement strand
ACGGTTACAGAATCAAAGATGGGCGGGGCTTTTATAATTATAATGGAGCATGATGACGTCAAACTCCTGAAACGACCAGCTGACTAATCACAAAATTCAACTGTAATACCTAATTGCCCCATGTAGGAGGCAGCACACAGACTGTTTTAGACTAATTCAGGAAGTTTGTTTTAAATGGTCAAAAATGCTTCAGCAGACAGTATTTTCAGAGCCCCATTTCTAGAGGTCAACAGCTGAAAAAAGTTGTTTGGTTACACTTTAACAGAAGGCAAAAATCATTTTTTAACATGTCGTTTTTCTGATGA
>NC_050531.1:5613844-5616616 GCF_002922805.2 Oryzias melastigma | reverse complement strand
AATGGAGCATGATGACGTCAAACTCCTGAAACGACCAGCTGACCAATCACAAAATTCAACCGTAATACCTCATTACACCCTGTAGGGGGCAGCACACAGACGGTTTTAGACTAATTTCAGGAAGTTTGTTTTAAATTGTCAAAAATGCTTCAGACGACAGTATTTTCAGAGCCCCATTTCTAGAAAAAAGTTGTTTGGTTACACTTTAACAGAAGGCAAAAATCATTTTTTAACGTGTCGTTTTTCTGATGATAGAGGACAAATATCAAGAAATCAAGTTAAAATTTGGATTTCTGCGTCTATTTTTTAATTCAAATTGTTGAGAGTAAAAAAATGAAAAAAAATAAAACAGCAATACAAAAAAGAACTCATTTGTGACAAAGAAATAAGCTTGGTTTCACCTACAACTTATGGACACATTTCTGATCAACTATGTCCTAGAAAATGACAGGTTTTTGGACTTAAATAAAACTTAAATAAAACACTATGAACACTTTTAAAACAGATCAAAATGGGAATTTTAAGACAAATCTGAACAGGAGTGTTTCAGGACTGTAGGCATCTGTTCCTCACCGGAACGTTGTTGATCCTCATCCGGCTCAGAGTTCTCCTGTAGTAGCTGAAGTCGTTCTGGATGGCAGGATTTGTCATCTGATGACGGAAGCAGAGTTTGTGTCTGAATCACACCGACTTTAGAAGAAGACACCATTAAATAAATCACATTTTATGTGCTGCTTTGAATATTTTTATCTCCATCTTTTCATTTATTAATCAGAATATTTCAAACCTTTAAAACTCTTATGTCTTTTATTTTCAAACAAATAAAATAAACATAATTAATCTTATAAATTAGAGACTTATTAAGGGAACTGGAGCTCAAACTGCTCTGATGTCATTTACACAAAAACACGGAGCTTTTGGGTTTGACTTCAGTCAATCGGCCAATCAGAGAGCAGCTTTCAGAGGGCTGACGGCGTGGCTGATCCTTCACGGTGGAAGCTGCGCTGGCAGCGACAGAGGACTGGTACTCAGTCGGTGTCCAGCGAGTCCACCAGCGAGACGGCGTGCCGCTCAGACACTAAGTAGGTCAGAAGCCCATGCACGGCTGCTAAAAGATTGATGAATAGGCCTGGCATGCCACCTTGCGCCCCCCACCTCGGTGTGTTATCTTGCCAGGCTGGGCAGCGGGCACTAATTGGGGCGTTGTATAAAATTGCCTCGGGGACTGTGGGTGGGTTTTCGAGAAGCAGCTGACCCACAGTGGTTCACAGAATTATGCAGAAGGAGCACAGAAGTCTCAGCAGTTTGTGACTAAAATAAAGATTTTCATGTTTAAAAAAAAAAAAAAAGTGCAGATCGGCCAATCAGCTCCCAGCACCTGCGTCACTAACAAAGCAGTAATTAGAGGTTTCTAATTAAACACTAATGGCTTCTTTTAAACCTGCGCCGAGCTCAGTCTGAGTTGTTTTCACGGCAGCAGCAGAGGAAACGGCTGAAACACGACTCTCGGGGTCGGCCACAGAGATGAGCGCTCGTACTTTCAGCTCGTCGAAGCGCAGAGTGAAGTCCAGGATCTCGGCGAACTGCTTGGCCAGCGCCTGCTCCCGCTCCAGGTGCTGAGTGGAGTCGCTGTAAGTCTCGCTGGTCAGAGCTCCCAGGAGGCTGTGCAGCGCCGCTTCTGTGACGGGAGAGACGGGTTAGCAGGTGACGGAGCAGAAATGACAACGTGATGAAGAGCATGAAGACGAGTGGAAATAGAAAAGTGTCTGATCTGCTGAACTGAACAGTTTATGATTCTGGGAAAAGGTCAAAGGAAAGACAAACGGGAAAAAGCTGAAAATACAGAAACACTCAAAGATTCAAACATGAACACCAGCTTCACATCCATGTGGACAGCTTTTGTTAAAATAATGTAATAAACTTCTTTTAGGCAATTAAAGTTTAAAGTGTCGTCAAAACTCTAAAGCAGAAGTCCTAAAAATCTACAGTGTTTTCTGTTTCATTTCTAGTTTCCTTTTCAAGCAATAATTCAAACTCCAGTTAAGCTGAGTTCTGTAATGGTTGCAGATTTGACAGAGATCTTTTTGGGTAAACCAGGGGCGGAGCTGCTCACCTCAGCTCCAAAAGCCACGCCCCCTCAGAGGAGATTTTTTAAACAGAGGCTTCAGATCAACATGAAAAATGGCGTTTTAAGACGTTGGATTTTGGTTAAAAACTTCATAATCAGAATTGAAACACTACTGGGAACACTTTTTTAAATAAAAAAATGTCATGGGGGAAATAAATGTTTTTCGTATTTATATATCACTGCTTAGTCAGACAGCTGAAGTTGGTGAATTATTTTTTAGCTTTAATTATGAAGGTTATGAGTTTAGGGAAAATCTTTATCACATTTTAATAGTTACAAAAAATTAGGACAGTTAGAGTACAAATAAAATTTAAAGGTAAAGCAGCTGTAGATATTTTATAAAAGATGAAGATGATCTTTACTCTTCAATGAAAATTATGTTTTCTGTGGGATTTTTCTGAGGGCATATATGAAGAAAATTATGTTAAAAATTGTCATTTTTCTGAGTTTTTTATTTATTCAAATAAAATAAAAAAAGCTGTTTGAAAAAGATCGCATTTGTGATGTAAAAATTAGGCTGGGTGGTTCACAAGCTTAGAGCCTTCAGCAATGGGGACGGGGTAGAGGGGCGGGGTTTATCCTCGCCAACAGTCCCGCCCACAACTCTGAGGTGAATTACTAATGAACTACTGCCGCTCTACAGA
>NC_050531.1:5596038-5613168 GCF_002922805.2 Oryzias melastigma | reverse complement strand
GGGGCGGGGTTTATCCTCGCCAACAGTCCCCGCCCACATTTCTGAGGTGTATTACTAATGAACTACTGCCGCTCTACAGAAAAAGTCTTTAATTTGGGCAAAAAAAATGGCAAAATCGTGATTAAAAGACGACTGGGAGCGATTTGAAAATGGATCAAAGGATGATTGAAGCAGAAAACAAGAAGCTAAAAAAAATAAAATCAATAAAAGTGCATCATACAAGTCAGTCTGTGGAAACCAACATTAAACTGGTCTGAAACAGTCTGGGGAACATAAAGATGTTCTCATGAAAATCGTCAAACTAAAAGTTTTTTCTATTATTAAAATCTTCTCTTTGATTGATTTCACAGATAAAGGACCAGCATTTATAAACCAAACAAAGAGGACGGTTATTTTTGGTCTATAAAGTGAGGAGAGCTGCGGCTGGATGTGTGAAAACGCAGAAAAAGGCGAGATAGAGGGGCAACTGTGATGCCCAAACTGCCCAGGGGTGGTGAAGGGGCCGGGACATGTGACGGGGGGGCCTCGCCATTCAGATGCAAATAAGACATGGGGCTAATTATCTTATTGGCATGGAAATGAACTGGGATTGGGGGGGGAGTTAAGCATGATCCCATTCAGGCAGGATTACACTCATTGTTTTGACAGCGAGGAAACACGCCATGCCTCCGTACGACATACCCATGCAGCCGTAATTAGGCGGGAAAGAGGACCAGCAGAAGACGTTTGAGGAAAAATAAAACGGCTTATTGTCGAATCCTAGATGTAAAAGAAAAAGCAGCAGAAGTCCAGAGGGAATTATATTTATAGACGCAGACGGGGCGCTGAGTTCAGTCTGGAAGGCGGAGGAAGGAGGAAGATGAAACCCAGACGAGACGAGCATCGGATGCAATCAGCTTCATGGCAGCAAACGGACTTGAAGCTGATATATTTGTTTATATTCCAGGTAAATGTTTGGGGGGTTCTTGATAATTACAAACAACGATGCGGGCGTCTTCAGATAACAGCGAGAGGACTTTCAGGAGACGGATGGAGCGCGCGCCGCGGTAAATTGAGCGCGTCTGCCATTCAATAATGACTTCCATCTGCTTGGGACAGCATTTGCAGCGAAGCGGCTGATTAAAAATGGCCTTAGTGGTGCGGCGGCGGCGGCAGCCCCCCCTCCACCCGCCTCCCCCGCCTTCGTCTCAGTCAAAACAGAAGTTAAGACGGAGCGGCTTTCAGGCCGGCAGAAACGAGCCACTCCAGTATGTGGGTGAAGGGGGCGGGGGCGGGGTGCAGCGAGACGTCCGATCGCATCAGGTCACGGCGGAGTGGGCGGGACAAGTTTGGGCGGCGGGTCGTTTTGACGTTGAGGACCAGACTTTGGGTTCTCGCTGTCAAAATTGAAACCAATCTGTCACATTTGATCTTGACAGACATTTTTTTAATGATTGAAAAATGAATATTTTATGATTAAAAATATTAGTTTCTTTGCTATAATTAAAGATCCATCTGGAATTTTAGCCTTAAAAAAATAACAATGACAACAAAAAACTATATTTTCTCATGTTTCAATGTCTGAAATTAATAAAAATATGGCATCAGTCAGAAAAAATGAAGCTCAAATCAACAAAATTGAAGAATTTCTGTACATCTACATACACTTTTGTCTCTTTTAGACATTAGTCTGATAATTACATAAGCTATTCTTCTTGGTCGTCCTGTCTGCCTTCCCGCCTCCGAGAGGCTTTCAGCTCAAGTCTGGACGGCGGGCGGCGAAGGCCAACATGGCGCCTGGAGCCAAAAGTCAAGGCGGTGAATTGGAGCAGCAGCCAAAGCTGAGAGATGACCTACTTTGTTACGTAACAGCCGTCCCCGCTTCCATTCACTACCTTCTCTGCAGCCGCCGAGGCGCCGGGGTGAAGGGGCCCGGCTGGCTCCTCCCCCGTCCTCAGCTTCAGGGTCATAAGGAGATCAGGGAGGCCGTGTGCCCCACCCCCCATCGTCTCAATGCTAATTAAACAACCCATCTTACATGAGGGTCAGTGCTCTGCGCAACGCAAGCTGCATGGTGATAAATGCACGGCGAGGAAGGGGGGATGAAACATGTTATGTTGACGTGTCACACGGCTGCCAACATATCCAACCGAGCGCTCAATAACGCACAGGCGAGCAATTAAGGTCACGAGTGGGGGGGCCGCGTTCAGAAAATACCTTCAAACGCTTGAAAACCCAAAAAGCTGCAGAGATCAACAGACAGATGCAGATTTCTGCACACGGCTACTAACCTAATCTCTGGGAGAACTCGTAGAACTTCTTCAGCTTCCCCACCAAAGGGACCACCGCCGCCCACGCCTGCTCCTGCAGCGCCTCATCGCTGGGATTCTGGATCGCCTGCAGGTGAAGACAGCAGCGCTCAGTCTGAAGAACATCCAAGTTCGAGTCAATAAAGACATGGATTTTTATGCTTTGATGGGGATGTAAAGTTTGGAAAGGTTAAAGCTGCAGAAACTCTGTGGAACTGGTGACATTCAAGTCGGATCGAGGACTCTGGGGGTAAAAACTAGGAGTGTATGAAAATATCGATTCACTGAAATATCGCGATACTTTATTCAGATTTAAAATATTGAATCAATTATTTAAAGGCAGACATGTTTCTTTCTTCATGTGGATGTGCTCAAAAGTTATAAAACTAATGTGTATTTTCTGAGCACACACTAACGCAGATGACTGGCGACTTTTGATGATGTCATCAAGGGTTAGTAATTTGAAGACATTGGTTGTGTCCGAATTCCTCCCCTTCTCACTATATATGCATTCGCCATTTTCTAGTCCTGTCCGAATCTAGTAATTCCAAAATCGAGTACACTAGAAAATTCCCAGAAGTCTTTGCAAAAAACTAGCGTCCATCGATGCTCAATGCTCACTAGATTAGCAGATATAGACCACAGATGCAAGAATTTACTCGCCAAAGAGGAGAAAATGCTCGCAACTGGCAAGTATTGATCTGGACCCTTCAAAATAAAAATCTATTGTGATAGACTCATTTCCTATCACGATAAATATAGATCGTTCTATCGCCCAGCCCTATCATAAAAAAAAAAAAAAAAAAAAAAAGTGAAATATTGTCAGGTACTGTTTTGGGAGATAATTGGATACATATCGTAGCAAGATACGTGTATCGCGGTATGTATCGTATCGCCAAACTCTTGCCAATACACACCCCTAGTATAAAAAAACAAAATGAAAACTCTTAAAGGGACATTTCATGATCAAATGAGCCCACTTTGATCATATTTTGATCTATTAAAAAAAAAACAGATCGTCGAAAACTGTGTTTAGTTTCCGCAGAGCAGCCGTAGTTTGTTGGAAATTCACCTGTGAATTGTGGGCGGGACTACTCGCCCAGCACATTTCTTACATCACAAAGAACAATTTTTCTAACTGGATTTTTTCACCTCCTCCTGATTCACAACAATTTTAATAGAGAAATGTTCACAAATGTAAATTAAAGTTGAACTTCGTATATTTATGTCCTACATTATCAGAAAAAAGCCACAAGAAGATGTTAAAAATTCCCAAAAACACAATTTTCTCATTAGTGGAGTTTGTCTTTAAAGTTCATTTCTGCATTTAAACCTCTTTGGTTTCATACATAAGTGAATTTAAATGACTTTTCATAAAAGTAAACTTTATTTTGAAGATTTTTTAATTTAAGGAAATATTAAAGGCTTTTTGACAACTAATAGAAAAGATTTGATTTGATTTTCGTAACCTACAGTCATCCTTTTTCTGCAGGTGAGTTGGTCATCAGGTGTCTGCTTGCTCCATACCTCTCTGATCTCCTGGCCGGCTCCTTTATAGGCCTGCAGCTCGTCCAGGATGGCCTCCGAGTCCTTCAGCACGCCGTCCACCTGCCCCCACACCTCTCGCTCCGCCTCTGTGGGCTGTGCATCTGCAAACATCCAGCAAGTTAGAAACTGCACAATTGAAGGAGAAACTTTAAAAAATCTCATTTTAACTCCAGACTGAACATCAGTCTGTGGGGACTGCTTCTTATGAAGCTAAAATTGTGGATAAGAACTGCTGCATTACAGCAGAATGTAAATGTGATGATTTATCAACATAAAAATGATTTCCTGCATCACTACGGTTTGTGAAAGTGCGCTGCAGGTTGGGATCTGAGGCCTTCAGCGCTTTATATTTGAGGGTGGGGACACGACAGCAGCTCTGCCAGGATTGATATTCTGTGCACACTCCACACTGGAAAAAGCAGGCGGATGGAAAACGGCAGAAAGTCTTGGCTGCTGGGAGAAAGCGGCCTAAACGAGCTGAATATTTTAGGGTGAAAACATTCATGCGATCGATATCAGGGGAGGGAGCAATTACTCTTCAAAGACGACTCACTTTCAAAATCGAGGAAGAAGTTGGGCTCCTGTTCCAGATCTGTGCATGTCAGAACTTTCAGAAGGTTCCCCATGATATGGAACCTGCTGAGAAAGAGAGGGATCAATAAAGGAGGGAGCAGGTGTCCATCTCTGCTTGAGCGTGAACTCAGCGGCGCCCCACATGTGCCCGCCGCTCAGAGGTACCAGCGCTCCCCTCGGACCCCACCAGAGTGTGTTTCCTGTGCTCAGCCTCACTGCCAGATGTCAGACCAAAAAAAAAAAAACAAAAAAGTACCCAAAAACCTTTTTCTGCTTTTGTAAACTCCTTCCCAGCATTCAGAAGGTTCTTACGGGCAGCGGCATGCAAATTCAGCGCTCTCCACGGGGAGAAAGCCGCCGTCTTTACATCAAACCTAAAGAAAGTTCAACTGTCCGGTTAGGAAAAAGGCCACATCTTCATTTAAAATTCACATGTTCATTCCTGCTGAACCTAAAGGAGTTCGGGTGGTGAAAAAGCTGCCTGTTAGTCACGAGAAGTGGACACAAAGCATCAATAATTAAGAATAAGAAAGGAAAAGTCTCGCAGTGTTGAGGAAAATCCACCTTTACAAAAAAAAAAGAAGATTAAACTAATTTAAAAACCAGAAAACTGCAAAACAATATTCTATAATTAATTAATTTACTTAAAAAAAACATTTCCTGTATTTTAAAAACAAACAACTTTCACCTTTTCTAAATTTAAATAACTATTTATTTGAAGATGTTTGTTCTTAAAAGACCCACCCATATGAAAATGTTGTTTTTAACATGTTCATTTTCTTACAATGGACAATTAAAACTGAATTTCTGAGTATTTCTTTATTCAAATCATGTTGGATCAGGATGAGATCAGCGGTTTGAAAAAGCTCGGGTTTGTGACGCAGCACTCGTCATGGGTGGACCGAACTGTCCCTGATCTGCTTCGATCCTGATGCTTCCACTTGCAGACAAATAGATCCATGAACGTCTTCATTTTCCTCGTCATCAGGCTCTGAACTGTACGGCTGGATAGCGCTGAAATTACTCGCCGTATTATTTTGCTACGATAACGTTAGCTTGGGATTGTGAGGAGCTATAGGCTAGCAAGAAAGTGTAAACAAAGGGATGCTGAGATTTTATCGTCTTTATCTTCTTGATTTTGGCTAAAAACAGCAAAATTGTGATTAAAATATAATCTGGGAATAGATTAAAAAATATAGTTGGAGTGGAACTTTGAAGACCCACTCCAATAAAATTATATTTTTAACATGTTTTTGTAGCATTTACCGAATAATGGAGGAGATATAATATGAACATCAAATGCTAAAAACCATCCAGACTTAAAAAAATATTAGTATCGTCTTGACCTTGAAAAAAAACATATCGGTCAATCCCTAATTTCTGTATTTAAATCCTCATAAATCAGAAGAAAAATTTCTGATTAAAAATTTGCTTATTTTTGACAGAAAGCTTCACTAGTCCCTGATAGATCCATGAACGTCTTCGTTTTCCTCGTCTGAGCTGGAATCTTACTCAAAATTTTACAAATGACAACTCCAAAATTGCTCGCCGTTTTTGTTTTAGCAGATAATGTTAGGTTGGAGGTGTGAGGGCTGTAAGCTAGTGGGAGAGGAAGGGGGTTTCTCCTCAGAAACTATGTCCCAACAGTTTTCTTTTTTTATTTTAGATAAAAACGGCATAAACATATTTAAAAGACCACTGGGAACACTTAAAATAGATGATCTGAGTGAGTCTTTAATCAAATTGAATCAATACTTCGACATCAAACTGATGGTGAGATGTGGTGGCAGCGCCACGCCCTGATTAGCAGAGGATAAAAATAAAAGCAGTTTCTGGTCAGACAGAAAAAGTATTTTTAGTTTTCACATTTGAAGGTGAAGCTAAAAAGTCCAGTTTACTTCTCACATCCCGAGGTTCAAATGTCCTCTAGCCTTAAATTCAAAGAAGTCAGGATGTAAACACAGATTAGGAAGAATGAATGCGGGTGCAGTTTATTTGCACGGCTTTCCGCGCGTACGTTCAGGGACAAACCGTTCCCAAATCTCACGTCACCCTCAGCCTGAAACGCCGTTTTATCTCTCATCTCTCTAAGCTCTGTTTTCCTGAAAAGCTCAGCCTGTTTGACTGGATTAGCGGACCCGCTTACGGAGCGGAGCGTTCTGAGCGGCGCGAGAGCTGCTGACGAAGCAGCAGATTTCACTGGTGCATGTTTTAACAAAAATTAACAGAACGCGGGGGTGCCGCTGAAGCATCATTTTAGGGTGTGGGGGTCGTGGAGGAGAACCGCTCCACAACATAACCTGAACTGGAAGCTGCTTCACGTGAAGCCACAGCCTCCGTGATGCAGCAACTGCTCCAGCGGCCGCAGGTAAACAGATGTGAATTGGCAGAAGCTGCGGTGACGGAGAGGTGAGGGACAGGTGCGCTCCGAGCTTTTGCTGCAGCACTCACCTGAGATGAGTGACAGGTGTGAAGCCAAAGTGACTGACTGAGGGAATGCAGGAAACGCTGAGAGACAGGGAGCTGCTGCGATAAGGAAAGCACTTGCTCAGCATTTGGCGGCGGAGGGTTATACGGGGTCTTCTTTAAAATGCATGAGATGCGCGGCGGTGGGAGGGAGGGGTTACGGGGACTCTGGAAAAGCCGGCAGTGGGTCATGTCCTCGTTTTCTGAAGTTCTGAAAAATCAGAGGCTTCATCGGAGTAATTGTAAATATTGTGGGCGGTCAGAGCCGATGACCACCAGCAGAGGCCCACCTGCGTGTGGCACCTCGTCTGACGGCCCGCTCTAATGCGACCTGAATGTCTGACAGCGCCAGCGCCGGCTCCTCACAGGCTGTCAGGAAGGGATGAGCGCCACGTCTGACCTCGCCCTGCTGGAGGATGCGGCCGCTGCCTCCGCCGGTGCTCTGCTGCCACCTTTCAGCCGCAGAATTAAGGTTTTTTTTTAATGAGGTCATTTTTAAGGTTCTCTAAACTCCAAGAGGAGATTAAACCGAGCTTTTCCCAAAAGTAATTCACTCTGAGCGGTTGGTTAGTTACAGTTAAAACAGACTTTGTGGATTAAACAAACGCCCATCAAAGCGTCTCTGACAGACTTCAACCGGCTGTTTGGTGATGGAGCAGGAAGTGAAGGACACCCCACCCTCCCTCCGCCCTCGGAGGGCTGCAGCAGTGCTGGCATGTCCTGGGCGACAGCCTTGTTGTTGTTTTGAACCCCCCCACTGAGCATCGCGTGCTCCCAGTGAAGGGGGGCTCGGGGCAGAATCTGACAAGCCGGAGCCCGCGCTGCGCTCCCATTGGCTGAGCGGATCTACCCCACAGCTCCCTGTATCCATGGAGTCTAAAAAAATTTGGAACCATTGAAAACATTGAAGCGGCCAATCAGGAGCGAGCGCCGGGCGAGGAGCGAGTACAGTAGTAGTGGGAACTGAGAGTGCAGGAATACATTAATACAGATGAGGTAATGTGCGGATTAGTCGGGGAGCAAAGTCAGACAGAAATATTTAATTCCCTTCTCAGTGCTTAGTGCGGTTTGAATGAAAATCACATTTTTATAATAAAAATGTCCTTAAATTCTTAAGAAATCATTGAAACATTTGTTTTATCGCTGCATAAAAATAATCAAATGTGAGTGTTGCCACGCCCATGCAGCGGCCTGACCTCTTAATGGCACTGCCTTTTAGCATCTTCCCTTTTATAGGTGCAGGGAAAGCAGGGCACAGCTGAACCGGAGCACTGCGGCAGGGAGAGGGGCTCGGGGGGGGCGGGACGATCCGGCCCGAGATAGTGCTGACATTCCACTACTCGGCTGCAGCGTGAGGATCCACGTGTCCTGATGCTTTACTATGAAGGGAGGGAAAAAACAACGCCCTCCCCTCCTCAGTCACGGCGGAGCGTCACGTGGGCTCCGACATGGACAGACTGAGCGCTCGCCTCGGGCGCGGAGGGGGGGATGGGCCAAGACATCCGCCTGTCTGTCTGCGCCCGTGTTTAATGTCTGAAACGCCGTTTTAAGCTTCGACTAAAAAAAAGAAAAAAAAATGTCAGGAATGGGAATGCAGGTGTGTGGAAGGAGGATTTGGGGGGGGGCGTCACGCTGCAGCACAGCCGCGCAGAGAGCTCGGCAGCTTTAAACTTGACCTAGATTCCTCGGGTGACATGCCACATCGCATTAGCCCACTCGGCCAGACCCGGACCCGCCGGAGCTCGCCGGCGCTGTCCTGATGGGGAAGCAGTTCCCCAAAACGGGGGGTGTCCTGTCGTTTCCCCTCGTCCTACCAAAACCGGCACAGGGAGGGAGGTGTGGGGGGGGTAACTATTTGTTTTTGGGAGTGAACTGGATTTCCTTGAGGCCACGCCCCCTTTACTCTCGCACCCGAGTAAACACAAACTAATACCCCCTCACCCAGATTCAAAACAAACTGGCGAGGAGGGCTGGAGGGGTCTCGCCTTACAGCCGGCTAAAAATACCCCCCCACCCCGCTCGCTGCACTAAACCCCATCACCATGAAAGTTAATGAGCACACCAAGCTGACAGAGACGGATCAGAGAGGAGGATGAAAGTGGGGAGGGAGCGCCTCCTCCTCGGCTAAGCTCCTCGTTTTTGGACGGGCACCTGATGAAAGTTGGAAACCATGGCAACAGGCGCATACACAAGCCTGCTGAAGATGCTGCCTCCATTGAAACGAGTGGAGAGGCGCCCCCCCACGCCTCTCTCCAGTCACACCAACACTTTATCCCGTCAAGAACGCACAAAGATGCCGGCAGCTTTCAGAGAGGAAAAAAGGCGGCAGAAAGACGCCTGAAAGAGGAGTTTGAGTGAATGAAATCTAAAGATGAACTCTTTCCTGACATTTACCCCTCCCTGCCCTTGAGAGTCCTCTGCCTGCTTCCTGGAATGTGTGAGGAGATCATTAAGAAGGGCACATTGACTCCACGGAGCCCCTCCCTGAGGGCAGCTGCTCCTGAATCCATTCACACACCTCCCCTTCTGCAGCAGCAGCAGCCCTGAGCCATCATTACTGGACTGACCTTCTGACTGATGTGACTCAACGTCATCTCCTCTCATCACAGCCAAAGAGCACCGAGATCTGAAGGCAGCTTTAATACGTGTGGACCGGACCAGAACCCGGTTCCGGCTCTTCCTGTCAAGTTTCATTCTGACAGGATTTTGGGTGGGGCACTGAGGATGTGAGCGGGGATGAAGAGTGTCAAACTGAAGGGAAGCTCACAGCTTCCAATAGCAGGAGATGAGCGCCATCTGGAGGATGAAAGCAGCTTAGTGCTCAAGAAACAGCAAAACCACTCCTAAATCTTCACTTTGCAATTTACAAAATGATCTAATTTTAAAGGTTATGACTGCTAAAAATGACTAAAAAATAAAATATTTACTTTCTTAAAATGTTTTTCTAGTGTAGAAATGATCTATAAAGACCCACTCCAATAAAAATGTTATGTTTTTAACATGTTCTTGTGGCATTTTTCTGCTTAAAATGGCATTTTTGAGCATTTCTTTACTTAAATCGCTGTGAATCAGGAGCAGATGGAAAAATGCTGTAGAAAAACTGTAGGTGCTCCACTCTGCGGGCCTGAAACTCCATATCCCGCTCGATCCTGATACATCCACTTGCAGACAAAAAGATCCATGAGCGTCGTTGTTTTCTGGATCTGGATCAAAACTGTACAGCTTGATGGCTCCAATATTTCTGTAAGCTAGCAGGAAAGAGTGTAAACAAAGGGATGATGGGATATTAGCTGAGGCTTGACTTACGCACCAACTGCCACGCCCACAACTGAAACTATGGTTCTGTCCGAATTTCCCTCCTACTCACTATATAGTGTGTTTGCCATTTTCTAGTGCTGTCCAAATCAACTAATTTTAAAGTTGAGTGCACTAGAAATTTCCCAGAAGTCTTTGCGAAAAACTAGCATGCATCGATGCTCACTAAATTAGTGAATATAGACCACAATGCATTGTGGTTAAACAATTTCTTAAAAAAAATGTAATTTTTGAACAAACCATCCACATTTCCACCATCAGAACACAGTGGAGTCATAAATAAACGTAAAATGTTTATATTTTTTCGACTTTCATTGATCTGGCATTTAGAAAAACAACAGAAAAGTAGTGAGAATCGTGTCCGAATTACCTTTAAAATCCAGGGCAATATATACCCCTGCACTATATAGTTTTTTAGTAGTTATGGATTAGGGTGGGAATTTGGACATTAACTTTGTCTTTAAAATAAATTGTATAATCATAACTAAAATACCACTACAATAGATACAAATATAGTTGGAGTAGGAAAACTATTAACATTTGAAGAGCGTCTGAAAGGGAACAGCAGGAAGTGGGAGCTTCTCACAGAGACCTGCACAGGAAGTCCCGGTGTCAAACCTCCACTCGCATCAATATTGGATAACCCAGAAGAACCTGAGAGCTTTTAGCTGGAATAACAAGGCACTCAACATATTACATCCACTCAGACATGCGTCTCCAATTACTTGTTGGCTGGGTGGGGCTGGAGAGCTTAAAGAGAAGAGTCCTGGAAATGTTTTAATTTAATAGTTGTTTACAACATTTTTTTTGTTTAATTTTGATTTTAATTTTCAGAGAATAATTAAAGAAATCTTTCTTTTTTCCTTCAGATAAGCATCATTCCACTATGAGGGTTCACCAGCTGGGGGCAGTATTTACCCAGAAATGCTTGTGAAGTGCAGCTTCACCTCAGGACAACATGCAACACCTCCCCCAATGGTTTGACAAATCTAATCCCTTCTGTATCTACCCATACAGCGTTAACCATCCTCCATTCTGTGTGAATAATACGCTCTGCCACAGGGCTGCTCTGTTCATTCACAGCGAGTGGAGAGCGATGGCGGCGCAGCACTAACGCAGACCCGAGCACGAGCTTCTCGCGGGGAAACACCGGCTTAGTGCTCCATGCATGCACCACCTGAGGCTTCGCTGTCAAAGCAGCGCAGCATTCCAGCATCAGCGCTCGGCCAATCGCGTGGCAGCTTTGTATCCTAGCAACAGTATCTAAGGAGACGGAGGGAAATGCTAGGATGAACGGAGGGAAGGATGGGATGTGGTGATAATGGTGTTTGGGAGCACAGGTTTAGATTTTAGAAATTAAGAAAAAATGTTTGAGAGATTCTGATGGTTTTGTTATCCTTGTATCCCTGCATAAGTGGAGGCCATCAACACCTTCCCGCCATCATCTTGTGCTGGGCAATCCTTTCTGGCTCCCTCCAGGTGTGACCAACCGCTCTACGCTCTTTTACAAGTGTTTCTTGGTCTTCCTCACTCGCTCCTCCTCTGGGGATTCCAGGTCATTCTTGATTTTGATAGGGTGTGGCTGATCCAACCCCATCTTCTCCGTTTTTCCACCAGTGCCTTCAATTCAATATCTCAAATACAATTGTCTCATTGGGCTTTATGCCAGTAATTTTATAGAAGCAGAAAGTCGGTCATAAAATATAAACAATACCGGTAGCTACGGTAATCGCTAAACTGACTAAATAAAACTGGTTATCCCTGCCCTTAGACCGTACCTCCAGGAAGAACTGCGAAACAACCTGATAGTTCTTTAACAGAGATCTTAGTTGGCTTCCACCCAGTGGATGTTGAGCATTTGTCTTGCAAGAATCGATAAATGTTGGTCATCTCTTGATGGTTTCGGTTGTTCTCCATGTATCATGTCTGAGTTGAACAGGGAAGTCTTTTACTGAGCAGTCCGGACTGGACCAGTCCAACCCTGGCCGGTTTAGAGCGGTCTGGGCAGTTCAAGTGAGCGTTTCTATTGAGCGACGGACCATCAAGGCCTATGCGGTCCCCAACTCCCGTGAATAAGGGGGGCAAAAGCACTGGTCAATCAATGGATTTCATCGTGTGATGACCGTAGCTCCATTTCTCTACGGACAAACAACCAACACGGAACCAAACATGGTACAAATTGGTCCAGCCTAATGGGTCCATTTCATAATGGAAACACACAAAATACTATACGGGTCCAGTCTGGTCTGTCCGGTCAGTGGAGGTGAGGCATTGGTGGTGATGAGGTACGATCTCCATCATTTTCTACTAAGAAACTGTTGTGCACTTTAAACAAATGTTTCTCATTTGCAACAATTCAGTTTCATGTCACTTAAAAAAAAGTCAGAAAAAAGTAAGTTATGACATTTTTGTCAATTTTTTGCAGGGAAATAACTGAAACACTTTATTGTCGTATATCGTGATCGTTATTGTGATACAAAATAATCTATAACATGACACCATTTCCTCCATATCACCTAGCACTAATAGGTCTTACGACACATGAACAAATACCAATATAAAAAAAAAATTAAAACTAATAAATCATTTCTAAATTACTGTAACATGTTTATTATAATAACAGTTAACGTAGTTTAAAATATCATCCAAATGACCAACGTCTAAACAGAAGGGTGACATCTAACCTAAAAAGAGGACAGCCGGCTGATCAAATGCGTAATGGGATCCATTTGATTCGTCAAATTCTTCAAGTTGCCATGAGATTGTACTAGTACGCCATCTGTTCCAATACACATATCGCTCGGGCTGATATTGCGATAACGACACATTTGCGATTTCTTGTCCAGGCCAATACAGTGTGGTATAATGCTCTAATAATGTCATTATTTATGTGGAAAAACAACGGTGGGCTGGATTTATGAAACTTAAATGCGAATGGATCTGACATTCATTCTTGTTTACTAGTACATATAATTAACACTTAAAGTCTATTATCTCCGAGTCACTCAGGTTGAAGTTTTGGCTAAAGATCAATTTTAGGTCAGTGAATTGTATCAATGAACTAATATCGATTATTAATCGTTTCGTCAACCACAAATTATTATATCTCTTCTAATTTAAGCACAACTACGCTGCCTTCTCATCTTCTAACTTCGTCACATTCTCGTCATGAAAGACAATTAATATTGTTTATTGAGTCTGAAGTTTACATTTCCAGCATCTACATTTCATTAAACGCACACAAAAAAACATCACAAAGCACAAAGATAAATGAAAGAAGCTGCAGGACAATCTAAGCCAAAGTTTACAATCCGAACTTTGACCCACCCAGCCCTTCTGTTGCTCAACAGACTTTGTGTTCCGTTTGTGCAGAAATACACTTTAAGAGAACAGGAAGCTGGAGATCCTCCATTACTTAACTCCCTTTGGTGACCCACAATGCACCTCAACTTGTATTACACATAGCCCCACTGCACAGGGTTTGATGCACCATGAAAACATCTACATCTGTGTAAAAGATTCACTGGAACTCGTCAGATACAGACGGCAGATCCATGTTTTTGTCAGATTTGCTCAATGAAGATGAAATGAACAGAAAACGGGAGAAGAACCAACCAGCAGTGGAGCTGTGGCGATCAGGAGCAGGGAAACCCGGCCTGGCTGGTGGCTCCCAGTCACGGTCCTCCAGCAGCCGTCAGCCTCTGGAGCAAAAAAAAAAAAAAAGCTTTAAGTAGATGCTACATTTAAGTAATTTTGGAGCTAAAGTGGTTTGTCACATATTTGTGACAACAGGCATTAAATCATCCAAAGAAAGTCTTCTGAAGCCACGATAATATCCATGTCCAAAGGAGTTTTTCCAAACAAACTAATTTAAAAAAATATATCCTTAAACAAGCAAAGCCACTCAAAAAAAGAAAGAAAAAAAACACTTCCTATTGTGCAACACTTCCTTCAATTCACCTCAGGTTTCTACAAGGCTCCCTGCTTCCTCTTCAAGCAGCAGAGATATTTGGATTTCCACTGAAATAACCATCAACAAACCCTTGAAGATCTACTTTCTGTCTGCAGTGAAACTGAAGTTCCTCCTGGAGCTTCCAGTTTCAGGGTTCACCTGCTGCCACGTTCTGTTCTCGCACACCTAATAGAGAGTATGAGCTTAGCAGAGTGCAAACGCCACTTTCCTCTTTAGCAGCCTGCATGCAAATACAGCGCAGAGGCAGCAGAGCTGGTCATGCACGAATGTGGTTCAGGTTTTTAGGCCCCGAAACTCCCATGACCGCGCAAGCAGAGGTGACTCAGGTTGGCTTAAATGACACAGCGAAAGAGCTGAAAAGAGCAGGAAGCTGCCAACACAAGATGTAGAAACGAGATGCAAGGAAAACGAGTCAACGATCTCGTCATCAAATATCTTGCACTGAACTCAATGGAGATGACAGGTCACAGGTGACAGGCTGCAGGTTCAGCTCTCCAAGGGAAATACATGTACAAACTTTAAAATTGTACCAAAAACACAAACCAAGTTGGTCTGATACATTTATTTTTGAAAAGTCGCAGCACAAAGAGCAGTTTTGTCTCATAGGTTTGTATTCCTGTAAGCAAATGAGCTTCCAAATTCAGAGCTTCTAATCAGAAGCTAACAGACTGCACATATTTACATATTTCCTCAAATAGTGTCCTTTATGTTCAGTCAGTCCAAGTGTCGCTGTTCAGGTGAAACATTACTAACAGGTTTCTGATGAGCAGGTTCACTATTTTTTATTTAAAAAGGAGAATATAAGTGAGTTTTATGACATTTTTCATTGATTTGTAAGTTTTCCATTTTCAGTCACATTCTAGTTTTCATAGCTCCATTCCACTGGTTTATGCTTAAAAATATTTGGAGAAGGTGCAAAATGCTGTAAAAATGGTCAAATATTCACTGTAAAAAGCAGAAGTGTCCAAATGCATCTGGAGATGTTTGAAAACTTTATGCTCCATCCTTGAGGTTAGATGGGATGGAAGATGAATTCTCTCATCAACCACTAGAGAAGCAGATAATCAGTGAATACATTAGATTTTTTTTACTGAAGTAATTATTAACTTCACAATATTATAGTCTTCGATTAAAAAAAAAAACGATTACTGCATAACTTCTAAGATACATTCTTTATGAAACATAGAAGTAGAAAAAATGTGTTTTAAGTTTAGATGGTTGGTGTTTTGGTTGTTGAATGAGACTAGTGAATATTAAAATAATAATAAATGCTTATTTTTGGTAAAGTAGAAGTACCAGGAGTACAACAGAAGGACTAACCAACACCTTTAGTGCATAAAACAGATCATCTGAAGCTGATGAGTCTCAGAAGTCAACTAGAAAATGTGATTCTCTATTAAAGCAAGCAGCCTACAACAACATTAGAGTTAAGTTAAGTACAAAATCAGGAGTACACACAATACTAGAAGTTACTGAATATGTACTGATGAAATACTTGTAACAACTTAATTACAGCAAAAAGTCATGTTTCTGTGCAGCAGTATTCATATCGAGTTACTCGAAATACATATTTTAAAGTCAAATTTATGTTTAAATGAGGTGCAATCCTGTTAATATTCAGAAAACATGAATAATGGAAAAAAAACACGTTCAAGACATTTATCTTACGAGTACAAAGATTTACAAGATGGTCATAAAATCACAATGTATTTTTTTTAAAACAACTCCGGATCTGGACCAGGATTCAAGGATTATCACCACAATAAATGAAGAATAAAAAGGGTTAGGAGAAAAAAACGTTTAAAAAAAAGTAAAAAGCCAAAAGATTAGGCTTTTTTTAAAACATTTTTTGGTCCTAATAAATAAATACTTTTTGAAAAATACAAAAATAATGCTTTTTTTCTTATTCAAATTGGTATTATTATTATTTTTTTTTTTTTACCTTTAAGGTCAATTTTAAAGCATGAAGTAACAAAGTCTTTCCTTAACTTAGGTGCAGTTCTTCAGACTATCAGCTTACAGAGGTTTACATATAACAAAGGTGAAATAATACTTTTTTACTGACAGTTCCAGCAGGTTTAAAGACCCACCACAACAATGAAAGTGTGTTTTTAAAAACAGGTTCTTGTGGCATTTTTTGTCCTACTGGAGGACAAATACAAAGTAAATTGAGCTTTAAACTGCAGTGAGAGAGTGTAAACAAAGGGATGACGGGGAGTCAGGGCAGGGTTGCTCCACACCAAAGGTCCTGCTGCCACTTCAGAAGCAGATTACTCCATCCTTAACACTACATCCTAGAAAAAAGGTTTTTATTTGGACTAAATTTGCATAATCATAATTAAAAGACCACTGATAACTCTTAAAATAAACCAAAATATGTTTTTTATTACTTTTAAACAACCCAAGCAGCTACTGCATCCATTCATCCACCTCGTCATCAAACCTAATAATTCCCTTTAGGGGTAACAGGGTTGCTGGGGCCTATCCCAGCTACTGTAGGTTCACAGTAGACACTGCAGTCATTCCACAGAGAGTGCTCCGCAGATCCTCTCCTGCTGCAGTAAAAATCCAAATGCTAACAGGTGTTCAGCAGTCCAGGATTTTGTGATTCACTGCAGCAAACCTGCAGGACACGCCCACATGGTGACATCATCCACCATTACTCAAGTGTGCTCACTCCTTCAAGCTGCAATTAGGCACCATGTGTCAGAGAAATGTGGTGTCTAGCATTGGAGTTGCATGGAAAAAAAAAAAAGGTAGTATCTCAACGAAAAGGGGAACATTTCTTAAAAGATGGGAGATGGAACTACTAGCATGACGGGATTTCTTGTTTTTAATGTTTTTGTTTTTAGGAAATGCCTAAATAACATACCGGTAGGTTGAGGCAAGGTATTTTTGAGAAGAAACAGCACATTGTTAAAAAAAAATAAAATAAAAAAATAAGAAATTGTCCTCTCAAACTGTTAG
>NC_050531.1:5561661-5596028 GCF_002922805.2 Oryzias melastigma | reverse complement strand
AAAAAAAAATAAGAAGAAATTGTCCTCTCAAACTGTTAGTAAAGTCCCACTCCGATCATCTTTGGATCAATTTCAAAAGCCTTCCCAGAGTTCTTTTAGTTATGATGCTGTTTTCAGCCAAAAAAAAAAAATCTGTCTCGTTTTCTAGGACATAGTTTCTCCAGAGCGGCGGTAGTTCATTAGAGTGTTCAATAAATGTTCATCCTGTTCGGTCCGTGACCTCAGGTGTGTTTTGGCCCCTTGTGTGGTGAGTTTGACACCCCTGTTCTAATGTGATCCGACTTCCTGGTTTTTATTAAAGCAGCTGAGAGGATGAACCAGCATGTGTGGTCCTGCTGCATAAACAGAAAGCATGTTAAATCTGACTGGGGGGGGTGTTCATGCAGAGCTAGGGAGGATAAACACAGCCATTAAGAAATATTTTCTAATTCGAATTTCATCTGCTGCATAAATAATCTTCATGCCCTGGAAATGTAGACATTCCCAGCATTGCATTCAATCCTCAGATTTAAAGTTGAATTATTTTAGGTGGTTTGGGGCTGCAGGGAAAACATTTTGCAAGATTTTTTTTTTTAACTTCCCTGGTTGGGATGAGCTAAAACAAATAAATTTAAACATTTTATTTCCAAAAGAGCTTGTAAAACTACTTTCATGAAAGTAAATGCATAAAAAAAAATCTGCTTTATTATGTTACGCAGCAGCATCAACAAACATTTGACTGAAAGACTAATATCTGCTCTGTAGACCTGATTCCATCTGCAAATCCTACAACACATTCGTCTTTAGTTGAACGAAGAAAAAAAAAACGGAGGTTGCCATGACAACCTTAACTCTGCATTATGCGCGAGGCTGAGGAGGGACTTTGAACAGAGTTAGTGAAACCCACAGAGGAGCCTCGGTGGGAAAATTAAAGAAGCTCTGAAACTCTCAGATCAGTCACACCGGCTGGAGCTGCTCGGGGTGAACCCCTCGATAAATGACTCGTTAAGGGCTTGTTCTCCACCGCCACGCTCAACGCCGTCACACTCCAGCTGACTACAGACACCACACTGATACCGAGGTCTGTCATTTAGACATCATCCTGATAGAAGGTTAAAGGTCTCTCCCACTCCAGAGTTCCATCATTAAATCTTTTCTTTAAGATAACAAAAAGAAATATGAAAACTGGAACATTTGCTGATTCAATTTAATTAAAACTAAGATTACATGCTAAAAAATGCTGCACTGCACCAGTCCTGATGAGCAAGCAGAAGGGACATCTGTTCTCCTGAAGGAAGGACTTCCTGTAAATGCAAAGGTCCAGCAAAACCTTCTTCCCTCAGTCCAACACCTCTTCTCACTTCCAGAAGCAACTTTTAAAGACAGCTTTTGTAAGTAACAAGCTAGCTTAACTAACCACTTGGTCGACAAGGTTGTGTCTGAATTCCCTCACTATTTTACAGGGCTACAGTTAGCCATCTCTGAAAACGTCCTCTGAAACTACGCAGGTTCTTGAACGCATGTTTAGCCCATGGTGTTCACATTGGACAAGCAGGGAGGGGCTTCTTTTTCTACCATTTTAGTCCACATCTACCACCTACTGTTGCAGAGGCTAAGTACAAAATGTTGAAGCCGTGCAAGTCTTGCTCCGATTTTTTTTCTTTTGCCGCCATAATTCTAGTCATGCATGAACCCAATTGTTAATTTAACCTCCAGTTATCAATTTTAAGACTGTTTGTACCTCTAATTAGAAAGGATGTCATCCATACATCACAAATCAGTCTCTGATTGGTCAAAGTTCAACTTGAAAAGTACGTTTAATAGCCGCACATTTCGTGCATGGAGCTCAGAAACGATCATAAAAACTGAACGCTAGAGCCCGAAACGGACGTTAACAGACTTTTCACTGGAAGCTTGACATGAGTAAGCTAGCGTCAAACGCTGCTGTAGCTAGCCACCATGCTAGCTGCCTAACCTTAAAGGAGTTCTGTCCTCACAGAGGACATTGAGACTGCAGGAGCTCCATCGTCTGAGCACTCTGTGCTTCTCATCTGGTCTGCAACATACCGAGGATTATCACCCCCTGGAATTTACTAGGTGAGCAAGCAGCAACTCTCAAAACCCGTCTGTCAATCGAGTGATCATATCCTCTCAGTACGATGGACAAAAGCTCCTCAAGGCAAAGACAGTTGACGTTTCCTGAGTGAAACCTGGTCATAGAACTATCTATATGCCAAAAACGCCTTCCTCAAGGGACCGGCACTGAAGTGGGCAGCATGGTGGAGAGTTAAAGCTCTGCAGGTGTCTCATTTACACCTGACACGACTTTGAGGAGCCCCCACCTGTCCCTAAGGTTGATGGATTGACTGAAAGTAGCATCTCTGAATATCCCTTCTCTTCACATGTTCTGCAATATATGATAAAAAACATAAAGGAGGGAGTTATAAGATACTATAAAGTCTGTAGCTTCGACTGCTCCTCAGATATGTGTTAAGTCAGTTTTATCGGCATGCGTGGATGGAGGTTTGGTGCGGGGGCAGCGCAGCAGCAGCCTGAACAAGAACTGAATTCAGAGCATGCTGATTTACCATCTGCAGCAACACTCCGGCTCCGTGTGCCCGACGACATGTGGGCGGCCACATGAGGAACATGCTTTAACACACCAGAGTCAAGTTATCACCAAGTCACCCAAAGTGGAAGTCTTTGCCATGAAAATACCAAAGAATTAAATTACTAGTTTCTACGTGTTCTTTAGAAATCTTCAGGTTTAATGTCCAGTTTGAAGGTGCTTCTGCAAACACAAGTGAAGACCTTTAGATGTTCTCGTGTGAGCATGCTCAGATGTTTGAAGAAGCCACCATAACAGCTGAAGAAAAGAAAATCAGAGAGAGGCCTTCAGATTCTTTACCAGACAGCAATCAAAGGTTACAAATTCAACTGTGAAACCATCTTTCTGCTCAGCTGTTCGTCTTCAAGTAATTGAAACAGTAATTAGCAAAGAAAAACAAGGTCATTTACAATAAAAACTGAAGTGTTTGCATAAAAGGAAAATCCTAAAAAGGATAAGACAGTAGCTGCTATAAAATAGGTTTGCAGAAATGAAAAGACAAACACGAAGAAACAAGGAGACGAGAAAAATCAAAATTCATCCACTGAATTCAGAATCACACATGTGGTTTAAGTTTAAGACACTCATCTTTGTTCATCAAATTGGAAAATTAAAAAACAAAATCGCAATAAATCTGCAGCATTTCAACCATATTTTAAAAATAAATAAAGCAGAAAGTCCCTTCTCCGTTTCCTCTTCATTGTATTTATTTTAAAATCTTAAAGTTTACACTCCATTACGCATGCACTAATATAAACACACACATTCAAATTAAATGCTGAATAAACACAGAGAAACTTAAGATTACAACAAACACGACAAAAGCTCCTTAATTCTAAATCATCTTTGGGATTATCCCAATGAAAACAAATCGGTAAACTAGTCAATGTGTACATTTCAATGTTTTAAGTCGCTAGCACATTTGAACATCTTACCAACATCAAAAAAGCATGTTTGTCTTGTTTTTTAAGAAGGCAATTGTGCTAAAATACAATAATGAATTCATGTTAATTTATTAAAATGGTATAAAAGTTTAGAGTAGACATGGGCGATATTGGTATCGGACAATATTTGCATAATTTGAGTTCATAGGTATCGGACCGATACTAAAAAAAATCCACAGATATTTTTCTGACTGTTTCTGACACTTCTATTTACAGTCATAGTCAGCAATTGTTTATACTGTTTTCATCATTTTTAAAGTGATACATGAGATCATATTTTGTATTTTAAAAAAGTCTAGTATAACGCGATTGTAAAAAAAAAAAAAAAGTCGTGCATTTCTATTAAAGAAACAAAAAGCAAATCTAGACTCGGTGTTATTGTAGACTCTTAAATATCAGCAAATATTGGTTCTCAGCATCGGCCGCAAAAAATGATATGGGCCCATCCCTAGTTTAGAGTTCCACTCCGATCATTTTTTATTTATTTTAAAAGCATTCCCAGTTGTCTTTTAATTATGATTCAACTAATTTTAGCCAACATTTAAAAAATTGCATTGTTTTCTAGGATGTAGTTTCAAGTAGTTCATGTAAAAATTCCTCTGAGTTGTGGGAGGAGGCAGAGTAAAGCCACCCGCACTTCCCATTATCACTCAGTTTACACTCCCTCCCACTAGCTAACAGACTAAAATGTCCAGCAATGTTGGAGCTATCCGGCTGAACAGCTTTGAGCCAGTTTGGACGAGGAAAACAAAGATATTAATGGATCTGAGCAGAGCCCGCCCACTGCATTTGTGACATCACAGTTACAATCTTTTCCAAACAGCACCTTTTCGTCTTCTCCTGATTCACAACGATTTGAATAAATACTCAAAGATTCCATTTTAAATCTTAAATGTCTTAGTTTATCATCAGAAAAATGCCATAAAAACACAGTATTCATCACTTTCCATGTGAAGGCGTTGTTTTTTTAATGGCTCGGCAGCGAATAAAAAAGGGGCGAGAACTTTTCTCCACGGAGTGACTCAAGTATGTCATCAAATCACCTCTGATCTGCCAATGAACAAGAGCCGACATGCAGAAGCAATGGAAGGAGAGAAGAGACTGCCTGCTATGAAGAGACAACCCCAAGCAAGGCCATCAACTCACTTCTGCAGTAAACGTTCACTTTTTACACCTGATTTTCTCCAGATTGAGAAAAAAAAAAGTTAGATTTTATTAAACCATCAAATGATCAAAGTGATTTTGCTGGAACAAAGTACTGGGCAGAACTGCACAGACAGCAATAGGACTCTGAAACGATCAATGCAGCTTTTCTGCAGAGACAAAGTCAGCAGAACCCGAGAATGCTCATTTTACTTTTGGAAAACACCATCTGCAAAAATAAATCTGCAAACATATGCATGGAATCGTCTCATTTTTGCAGAGACCAACGCTAAGCTTCCATTTAAGGTTACACAATAAGCCACGTTAATGCGTCCATTTGCTTAAAAACATGCAGCTTTAGACTAAGACGTTTTAGCAACAGAAATAATCTGCTGTGCGGGTGAAGTTTCCGCTCGTTTTCTGAAAGGAACATCAGGTGTTCTAGGAAAATGTTCACACACAACAAGAAATAAACATGTGAGAGGCAATGAAGCTCAACGTTTGTGTCATAACCATCTACAGAGAAGAACACACATTTTTAAACGCACCACAAACAGCATTCACGTCAGAAACAGTCGAGTCACGATCAAATGATGAATCAACGCTTATCCTTTACTTTTAGATCTGAGCTGCACATTTCATTATATGGAGGCAGAAAGTGGAAAATTCCACCCCATGGTGGCAATGCATACAAAAAAAGACTATTTGTACAGAGTGTGTAGAGTGACACTGTCAAAGTCATTTTTACTTTCTAAGAAGGGGTTCATGCCTGAATGTACCTGCATGTCTGTGCATGCAGCTAAACTCAGATTTATGGAGAATTCAGAGCGCCAAGCTCCTTCGTTTTAGTTTTGCTCTGAGGACGAAGCAAAATTTAGGAAAACCAAATAGGACTTTTGTCTTTTTGCTTTCAGGTTTTGACACAAAAATCAGACGAGTTAATGTTGGTTGAACAAGTTTGACCTCGTCTGACTGAAACACCAGCCTGGAGTTGATTTATTTCCCAATCAAAACCGAGAACAGGTAAAACCAACATGTAATACAAGACTTTTCTAAAGAGAAATTCAAATATGAAAAGGTTGAAGAGTTAGGAGATTTTTTACACTTTTAGCAGTTAAGTTTTCCAAAATAAAAGACTCAATTCATACATTCTACCTACAATTTATTACAGCCGTACCACATATGGTCAACCACAGAAGCCAGTTCACTGTTAGAAAAAAAATCCAGACACGTCTCAAAAGTACGAGAATAAAAGCTTTAGAAATGTATATATTTGAATGCACTTTGAGGACCTTGAGAAACTTCTTTTTTTCTCAGAGAAGACAATGAGAGCTTTTACGGTCTAATTACACAACACGTGGTGTGTAAGTTTGTCTTTTTGGGAGTTTCACTTCCACTTTTGAGCACTTTTTTTTTCAAAGACCCAAACTTTTTCCTTTAATGGTTCTGAGGTAAAAGAATATGAACATCCCAGATTTGACTAAAACAAGGCCAATATCTAGATAAATAGATTATAAGTGGTGCGCGAGTCACAAAGTTTGTTTACATGCACACTATGTACATTTGATTAAAATCGGATTTGAGTTTTTAACTTGATTTAATCATTTTAACAGAAAGATAAAATAAAAAAAATCAAAATAATGACAATTTTATGGTCAAATTTATATTAGCATTCAAATATTTTTTCACATTTACATTTCTTTTCATTATTTTTACCATTAAGCTGGGCTAAAAATGTTTAAAAATGAAAAAAAAAGTGAAAAACAAAAAAAGCAAAACACTTTAAAAACTCAACCTATTAAGACAAACATTTTGATTATAAATTATATAAAAAAACATGTAAATATATCAGAACTAAGTATTTTTACCTTTTTTGTTATGTAAAAAGCAAAATGAAGAACATTTTAAATAACACAATATTAACAGTGTGAAGAATATTAATAAATATTAAGACTGCCACAATTAGTCAACTAATCAACTATTAAAATAGTCGACAACTACTATAATAAAATATTATTTGTTACTTTATACTATGAGGAGCGCGAGTGTAGCAAAGTTGAAAGTTATAGCAGCCTTATGCTAGATGTTCGGACTATTTTGGCATCTAATAAAAGGTTTTAAGGCTAATTTGGAGTTTATATAATATTTCAGCTACATGCTAGCTTTTTGGCTAATTTAGGATTTTTCCGTTTTTTAGGCTAATTTGGAGTTTAGCTTATATTTTATTTTATATTTCAGCTGGCTATCAGCTTCAGCGATTTTAGCTATCAATTTCAGTATATTTAGCTATCAGCACTAGCATCTTTTGTAGCTAAATTCAGCTAACAGCATTCACATTAGCATTATAGAAGGTAATGCTATTTATATAGTTTTTAGTTAGTTTAAAGTTAATAATAGTTAGGATATGTGCTTTACGTCCAGTTTGCGCATGACCCGATTAGTCGACGAATCTGAAAAAAGAAATTAATGATTAGGAGACTTAAAATAATGGTTTGTGGCAAATTAATATTAAACACTATTAATAAATTAAATATTTTAATATATTATTTTGACTCATTTTTCAATGTATACAATAAAAGCAAATAATTTTTATTATGAAGAAGCGGAAGTGTTATTTCCTTAATAAACCCCCTAAATAGTGAGAATAAAACTTCCGCCCCTTCATAATAAAGTTCCCTAAAGCCTTTTATTACAGGACCAATATTGTGAAGGATTACCGTCAAATCGCGGTAAATTCCTCCCATATGCAGCGATCAAAGTACAACCCCATCAAAGGCACAGCAGCCCCACACAGCCCAGCTGTCACTGTGTGCATTTCCTCTCATGATGCATCATTTGCTGCCTGAAGGCGAGCTAACTCAACCCGGGACGAGTTTAACCCGTGCTGGCTCGAATGAGGGCAAACGCGGCCGCGAGGGGAGACGGCGGTCAAGCGGGCTCGCGCCTCCGGCCAAATAAAGGAACGTAATGCTAGCAGTGTAGCAGCTCCGGGGAAAGAAAAAACAAAAACGGGAAGTTAACGGTCCCCACAGGCGGCTACAATAAGTTCCACTACATCGAAATATTTAAATTAATTTACTTTTACATGAACGCCTTTGTGACTCATTTGTGTTCCCTCCGGGGAGGAAAATATCAAATTCAAAGAAAAGCTTTGAGGAGCCGGTGGGTATATAACGGCGGCGAGAAGCCGGAAAGAGGCCCAAAGAAAAAGTCGTAATTTAAAATCACTACTAATTTGTATTTATTTTTTCTTACCGTGATGCTCGAGAAACAGTGAGGAGGAGGTCTGGACACCACGCTGAAAGCAGCGGTAACGGAGAAGAAAAGCGATGTGCTGCAGTTTCCGGGTTACTTATCCAGCGTCACTGTGGCCGGGAGGGCAGCTCGGTTTGCTCAGCCGCACAGTACGGGGAGGGGCGGCGCTACCGTGCGCAGTCTCACATCCTACGGAGAAGACCCGCCCTCTCCAGCCGGGTCATCTGCAGTACTCCAACGTTCACTTCTATCAGATTACTGCTGAAGTGTGCTCTAAATAAATCTTCCCATTGCTGTGGTCAGGATTTATTCACTTATGTTAGGACCTGGGATTTTAAATCATCTCTAGATGCATTTTCAAGTGTTTTTTTGTAGTTATTTTTATGAGTTTTTTTAATGTATAATGAAGGATAATATATTTAATACCTTGAATAAAATGAAAATTAAACTTATCTATACCAATTACCTAAGCTAAAATTCAAACCAGTAATTTAAAATGAGAGAATCTGATTAATAAAATGTAAACAAATAAATATAAATACACATATAAGTTATTTAAAGAGCACAGTGCATTCCAAGAACCATTTATTTGTATTTTTCATTACACATTTTGGAAATATGCCATATCTATTTTTATTAAATTACAGTTCAAGAAGATTTTGGTTTAAAAATTACTAATTCGATTTGATTACAGACAAAAAATGTTAATTGTTATAAAAACTATGACAGACAGCACGTTTAAATTTTAAATAAGTGCTCAGTTAGTGATTTTCTGGTAGAAATTAGTCTAAAAAGTGAAAATATTTAACCACATAAAAATATAAAACTAAAAAAAGCAGATTTTACTTTGTCACGCATTCACATATATTTTAAAAAAGGGCTCTGACATTATATTTTTTTTACAAAAGTGAGTCAAATCCATATGTTTAATACAGCCATTTGATATTACATTTCAAAAAAGTGTGTTTATGTGTATTTTTTAGCTTTCCTATAAAATCTAAATAGTTTTTGCTGTGAAAAGCCTAAATTATTATATTAATTTGAGGCTTGTTGTTAAAAAATGATATTAAACTAACAGTAAAGTTCAATGAAAGAAGATAAACTTCCATAATAACAGACCTTTTCCATTTTGTCTGATCAGAGAACCTACTTATTAACTCACGTTCAAAGGCTCCAGCATTTAGATGAAACACTTGCTGGTAACCTGAGATCATCAGCTGATCCAGACTGGAAAGCTCGAGAGGAACAACATCAGGCTCAACCTTTTCTTTTCATTTATTACATGAATACTAGAAATTCTCCTCGTTTCATTGGTACTGTCTTTGTTTCAGATCAGACTGAAACCAATCAAGTGTAATCAAGCTGCACACCTGTCTCCAGTTATCTACTGCCTATAAAGGAGATCCAAACTCCTGTAGCTGACCATTTGGAAGCACATTTTGAAAAAGCAAGTTTCATTGTAATTCAAGACTTACTCCTATTCACCTGCATTTATGGCGAAGGAGAAGGTTCACGTCAACGTGGTAGTCATCGGTCACGTCGACAGTGGCAAGTCCACCACCACCGGACACCTGGTCTACAAATGTGGAGGCATTGATCCGAGAAAACTGGAGAAATTTGAGAAGGCCGCAGCTCAGGTAAGACATGGAATCTAAGCAGGTGGGTAATGAGTGAGTTAAACCTCCTTTTAATTGGCTTCTACAGCTGGGGAAGGGTTCCTTCAAGTTTGCCTGGGTTCTGGACAAACTCAAAGCTGAGAGGGAGCGTGGGATCACCATTGACATCTCCCTCCTGAAGTTCAACACTCAGAAGTACAGCATGACTATCATTGATGCTCCAGGGCACAGAGACTTCATCAAGAACATGATCACTGGAACATCACAGGTAAATATCATCTTATCTGTGACTTCTCTTGAATTGGATCTCTAATTGGGTTCTGTTCCAGGCCGACGTGGCCCTCCTGGTGGTGTCTGCAGCCAAAGGGGAGTTTGAAGCGGGCGTTTCCAGGAGCGGTCAGACCAGAGAGCACGCCCTGCTGGCCTACACGCTGGGGGTCAAGCAAATCATCGTCTGCGTGAACAAGATGGATCTGACCGAGCCGCCTTACAGCCAGAAGCGCTACGAGGAAGTGGTGCGCGGCGTGGGCGGCTTCCTGAGGAAGATTGGCTACGACACCAACGCCGTGCCCTTCGTTCCGATTTCAGGATGGACCGGGGAGAACATGATCAGTGTGACCCAGAAGGTCAGGAGGGGTTGCAGAGTGGTGTCTGAATTGCTGCTGCCACAATTATTTTAATAGTAGAATATCATCGATTATTTTTACTCGACTAATCGGGTCATGCGAAAACTGGATGTAAAGCCCACATCTTAACCATCTTTAGCTTTAAGCTAACTAAAAACTAGATGCATGGCATTAACCTGCAATAATGCTAGTGTGAATGCTGTAAACTGAATTTAGCTGCTTAAGGTGGTAGTGCTGATAGCTGAAGATGCTGAAATTGATAGCCAGCTTAAATATTACCCAATTGAAAAATTGGCTTAAAGGAAAAAAAAATAGCATGTAGCTAAAAACATTAGCTAAACTCAGAAATGGCCTAAAGTCCTAAATTAGCCAAAATAGCTAGTATGTAGCTAAAATTTTAGCTAAACTCCAAAATAGCCTAAGGTCCTAATTTAGTCAGAGCTACCATGTAGCTGAAAGATTAGCTAAAGGGAAATCCTAAATTGCCCAAAAATAGCTAGCATGTAGCTGAACTATTGGCTGAACGTCAACATTTCCAAAAAAACTAAAATCCTAAATTTGCCAAAATAGCTAGCATGTAGTCAAAATAAAAGCTAAACTCCAAAATGGCCTAAACTAAAATCCTAAATTAGCCACAATGGCTACCATGTAGCTAAAAGATCGGCTAAACCATAATCCTAAACTAGTCAAAAATAGCTAGCATGTAGCTGAACTATTATCTAAACCTCAAAATTTCCAAATGACTAAAATCTTAAATTTGCCAAAATAGCTAGCATGTAGCTGAACTATTAGCTAAAGCTCAAAATTTCCAAATGACTAAAATCCTAAATTTGCCAAAATAGCTAGCATGTAGCTGAAATATTAGCTAAAAACGTTGATAAATGCTAAAATAGTCCAAAAAGCTAGCATAATAAATGACTCAACTTTACTACTCTCAGACTCCATGTAGTATAAAGTAACAACTTGTCAACTTTTCGATTAATACTAGCCGACTAATCATTGCAGCCCTAAACTTGACGTTTGTGCAGATGCCGTGGTACCAAGGATGGAAGATTCGTCGGCGGGAAGGGCCTTCAAGTGGGAAGACTCTTCTTGAAGTTCTGGACTCCATTCAGCCTCCAGTGAGAACGATCAACAAACCTCTTCGGTTACCTCTGCAGGATGTCTACAAAATTGGAGGTAACCACCAATCCTGTTTAAAGATGTTTTATTCTAAAGCTTGTCCATCCTAATGAGCTGTTTCCCCCTTCAGGAGTTGGGACTGTGCCAGTTGGGAAGATTGAGACGGGCGTCCTCAAACCCGGCATGACCTTAGTGTTTTCTCCAGCCAAGCTCACCGCAGAGGTCAAGTCGATTGAGATGCACCACCAGGGCCTGCAGACGGCTCTGCCGGGGCACAACGTCGGCTTCAACATCAAAAACGTGTCCGTCAAGAACCTGCGTCGTGGAGATGTGGCGGGCAACGCCCAGCAGGATCCTCCTTCAGATGTTCGCAGCTTTGAAGCTCAGGTATGATAGACATGTTCTCTCATCAGTCTAGAACCAAACTAACTCCAACTCGTGAAGGTGATCGTCCTGAACCATCCTGGGAAGATCAAAGCCGGATACTCTCCGGTCCTGGACTGCCACACGGCTCACGTCACATGCCGCTTCACCGAGCTGAAGGAGAAACTGGACCGGCGCACCGGCAAGAAGCTGGAGGACCAGCCGCAGACGCTGGTGTCTGGAGACGCCGCCACGGTCAAACTGGTTCCAGTGAAGCCCATGTGTGTGGAGAGCTTCTTCACATACCCTCCTTTAGGTAGAGTACACCACACCCCACCATGGTTTCATCATTCCTGTGGGTCATGTCTGAATTTGTCTGCAGGTCGCTTTGCTGCCAGAGACCTGAAGCAGACGGTGGCTGTGGGAGTCATCAAGTCTGTGGAGAAGGACCAAGGGTCCAAAACCCAGAAGGCTCCAGTCTCTAAATGAGTTGACGTCAAGTGTTCTGTAAATACTGCAACATTTTATTTATTTTTTCCAATGAATTTTAGTTTGTTTAAAATGTATAATTTGTCTACAGAAGATGCAGTTTGTGTAGTTTTGTTCGTTAAAACAAAAATAAAACTAGTTTGAAGAACTTCGTGTTTGTGGTGTGGTGGAAGAGATTTCAAAATAAAAGTGTAGGAAATGTGGAAAAACTCAGGTGACTAAAAACTACGAGTGATCCAAATAAATTTTACTTTGATAGAATAATTGGGAAATTTTGAAAAGTAAGACATTTTTTCTGAAATTTTAGGATGTGTAAACATATTAAAGCTACAAAAGTTCTAAACTAAACTGTGGTAAAAGGTCAAATTTGGAATTTTAAAACATTTCCTTAATGGAATGGTAGAATATTGCATTTCCAAACATTTTCCCCTAAATGATAAGTTTCTCTTAGAATAGAGCAAACTTAAGGTTTAAAAGTACACACCTATGAAAAGAAACAGTAAAATGTGTTTGACAATCATCACCAGTTAAATTTAAACCCAGACTAGATCTTGAATTTCTTGACCAAAATTTAAATTGTGCTTTTTTTTTGTCCTTGAAGGATCTCAATTAAACTAACTTGAGCCCCAAGATGAGAATTTACAACTATTCAGAACCTTAAGCACATTTTTATTTATAATTTTCTGGTGAAATTCCATTTACAAAATTTACATGACACTATATTATCCATGATTCCTTATAGATCTAATTTTGAAAAACAAAATCGACATACTCTAACAAGGAAAAGGTTCTCAACAGTCTTTGTGTGTATTTAACCCCCTAATTGTCATTGTCTCTGTATTTTACACTGTAAATATTGATTTTCTTTGTGTATACTTGCACTTTTTTCAACAAACTTCAAATAAAATAAAGATTGTAACAAGTTTGCAGTAGTCTAAAATGAATTTAGGGCTTTTTTTCAAAGTAAAATGCTTTATTTTCTAAATTATAAATACCCTTTAAGGATGTGCTGAAGTGAGAGTATTTTATGAATAACACTCTGTACTTTAAAGAAATAGTAAAATGATTCATGTTTTTAAAATCCATCCTCTAAGCACTAAGGAACAGTATTAGTTATATTTGATCCTTGATTGGAATTTCTAATTTTAACTAGAACATAAAAACCAGTATTTCCCATTTTTTGTATTTTAAAATGATCTAAATGAAGACATGATTTAAATTTTGGTTTCTGTAGAATAAAAGGAACTTGAAGCTCTTTTAAAGTAAAATTCACATTCGCTTCTTAAAGTAAATTAGGATGTGGAAGTATTTTATAAAGTTCACAGATGGTTTAATTTAAATTGTTGTTAAAATCCATCCTTTGATCACAAATGTCTGATCACAAGTAAATTGAAACCTTTTGATCTTGGATTTCTAAGGTTGACTTGAACCAAATACTTTAGTTTTGTTTTTTTAGGAGCGATCTAAATTCAGAAATAGCCTCTTGAGTTTGGCTTCCTGTAAATTTAAAGGAACTTGAGGCTCTTTCAAAATAAAATTTCTTAATTATATGCCTACTATAAAAGTTGGAAGTTTATATAGTTCGAAAAAAATGCAACTCACTGAAAAATCATATTTTAAAATCCGTCCTCTGACCAAAAAGGAACTTTTAGATCTTGAATTTCTAAACTTGACTAGAACATAAACACCAGTAACTTTGATCCAAATTGAAACTTAGATCTTGCATTTCTAAGGTTGACTAAGAAATGAATTTAGTTTTATTTTTTTAGGACTTACTTAAATCGAGAAATGCTCCTTGAGTTTGGCTTCAGGTAGAATTAAAGGAACTTGAGGCTCTTTCAAAATAAAATTTATTTATGGTACTTAAAAAAAAAACTGTAGTAAAATGTGCAACCAAGTAAAAATCCTATTTTAAAATCCGTCCTCTGACCACAAAGGATGTATCACCTGTTAGATCTTGAATTTCAAAGATGGACTAGAACTCGGAGTGAAGACAGACTCGTGGTTTAAGTACAGCACTTTAATGATCTGATGGGTTTGTTCCTTAACATGGGAAGAACTGCAGGTCTGTGAGGACCAGGTGAAAAGGGGTCAGTTCTCTGCCCTTCATCTAAGAGATGGTTCACAGGCAAACCGTCATGAATCCAGTAACATGGAATGATTAAAAAAAACAAAAACAAACAAATTCAAGCTCATGAGGTTTACAAGACACTAAACTGTGAAGATGTGAAGCTTCTAGCTCGTCAGAAAATCAAGTTATTGCTGGGATGTCCTCTGGAGTGTCCCGTACTTGATAGTGGCTTACAGAGCAGGAAGTGTTTGGAGTCCTGCTTTCATAGTGGCTCTTCAAACCCTGAGGCGAGCGCGTTCGGACGCTCCACTCCATTCCAGTCATTGTTCCACCATGCACGGAGAAGCTCAGGACCGCGGAGATGAGTTCACACACAAAGCGCGCACACACACACACAGTGAACAGTGTAACAGGGAAATTAGTGACCTATAGTGAACCACAGGCGTTGATATTCCACCACACAGTAGCAGCAGGTTCTATACGGTAAAACAACCATAATACACACAAAGCAAGCAAGAACAGGGAGAACATTGAATGGAGCTTCTTCTTCATCAGTGGGGAGACTGCTGCCTCTTCAGTCCACTACAGGGATGCAAGACACGGATTCACATTTCATGTCCTTTCTCCAGAACTATCAGCTGATGTCGGTAAAACGGACGCAGGTCCAATCCAGACCTGCCGCTTAAAATGTGACGGGCAGAGAGCAGTGGTACATGTTTTATACAATCAAACATGTATATACACTCACACACAAATATATTTACATACATATATACACAGGAACAGCATAAACATAGACTTTTTTGAAGGTAAGTGCTAGGGTTTCGAGAGTGGCTTGGTCTCAGCCATGCTATACGGTTAAGATAATACTGGTAGAGGAAAAATACACACATTCTTTGTACAGCGCGGATGTTCTCATCCACGTTTTAGTTTTTCTTCTTTTTTTTCTTCAAGACGCTTGTCGTTCGACAAGGGGTTTAACTCTATGGTAGGAATTTACAGGATCTCCCATTTCTGGGAGAGACGTAGTGCAAGTCTGTCGTCAGTCACTCAGGATGTGCACGAAAGACATGGGGAAGACCCCTTTCCTGTCCGGATTGCCTTCGATGTGCCCGATCTGCAGGAGGAGGGAGAAGTCAACGGTTTCGTCTCTTCAGAGTAAAGCGGGATCTAAAGGGGCGACACTCACCCACCACTCCTGGTCCTCCTCTCCCGTGACTATGATCACCTCTCCTTCCACAAAGGTCAGCTCGTCGTCGTTGTCGGCCTGGCAGTCGTAGATCGTCTTCACCCGACGCACTTTATTCTTTCCCTGCAAAATGAAGACAAAAAGATTCATTTCTGTTCATGTCGTCAAGGCTCGGGGGCCGGATCCGGCCCTCCAGGTCAGGTTTATTTATTCTGGAATATTCCTGCCTTTCTATTATTCATAATCATGCTAAAAAATATTTTTTTTAAGTTTTAAAAATGCATTCTGCTAGCTTTTTGTACTATTTTGGCATTTACTTAGATTTTTTAGACTATTTTAGCTAATATTTCAGCTACACGCTAGCTGTTCTGGCTAATTTACACTTTTTTCAGCTTTTTAGGCTGTTTTGAAGTTCAGCAAATATTTCAGCTACATGCTAATTTACTTCTGGCTAATTTAAACTTTTTTGTTTTTAAGATATTTTGGATTGTAACTAATGTTTCAGTTACACGCTAGCTGTTTTGGCTAATTTACACTTTTTTAGGCTGTTTTGAAATTTAGCTAATATTGCAGCTACATGCTAGCTGTTTTAGCTAATTTAGACTTTTATTTCAGTTTTTTAGGCTGTTTTGATGTTTAGCTGTTTCTTCAGCTACGCTTTTATTTAGCTACATTATTATTTACGTTTTTTTTTTTCAGCTACGTTTTTTTATTTTCGTTTTTTAGGCTAATTTGGCATTTAGCTAATATTTTAGCTAGCTGTAAGTTTCAGGGATTTCCAGTATCACCTTCAGCGTCTTCAACTATCAGCATTAGCATCTTCAGCGGCCAAATTCATCTTACAGCATTCACACTAGCATTCAGGTAACGCTATATATCTAGTTCATAATTATGTTAAAAAGTTACAGTTTTAAAGTTTTTAAAATGTAGTTTTAGAGTGTTCAATAAATGTTTTTCCTGTTTGCCCCACAATCTAAGGTGTGTTTTGGATTTTGGCCCTCTGTGCGACTGACTTTGACTCCCCTGATGTAAATACTCATCCATGCACTGATGGTTAGGATCAGAAAAGAAGAAACGAGTGGCGAAGAATGTTCTGCAAAAAGTAGGGCTGAGCGATAAAAGGATAATGATATATATCGATAGAACTTGTTCTCGATAGAAGAACGAGTCTATTGTGATAGACCTTTATTTTGAATAAAACTCAGACAGTGAGGGGGGGTCCAAAGGGGTTGGATAGAGACTGTGGGCCACTCAACGTTAAAATAACCTTTTTTTTAAACTTTAATTCATGGGCAGAAATGAAATAAGAATTGTATTATGTTATTATATATTTATTCTATGTTCATGTCTTGCGGCTGACTTTATGACAGGAACAAATAAACAGAACAAACTGTTAACTCACAGGAACGTGTGTTCGATTGATGGTGGAGATCATCATTTAATACAATTAAGTTTGGGGTGTGTCCTGTTTTCAGAGCTTACGGTGTTGATCTTCCTGGGCAGGGGGACCGGCATCTCGGTGGTGCCGGGCGACGTCCCGTTGGCGTCCTCTGCGGCCTGCTGAGGCAAGATCCCTACGTTTGCCTGCTGATTGGGTGACGGCGAGTCCTGAGGCTGCTGATGGGGTGGAGGGGGCGGCTGCGTTTGAGGCCTGGGTGTAGTGGGCTCTCCGGGAGGCGGCCTGGGGGAGGGTTCGGTCGGTCCGGGTTTCGGGGGGATGTCGGCGAGGTGCGGCTTGGGCGGGAGGTCTTTGAGCTGTGGCTTTGGCGGCAGGTCTCCCAGCTGAGGTTTCGGCGGGAGGTCGGACAGCTGCGGCTTTGGAGGGAGCTCTCCGGGTTTGGGGGGCAGGTCAGACGCCTGCGGTTTGGGGGGCAGGTCGCCCAGCTGAGGCCTCTCTGCCAGCGGAGCCTTCTGCGGGTCTGCTGGGGGGGACTTCTGGAAGACCTCTGGAGGAAGGCTGGACTTATCCACAGACGGATGATGGATGGTGTCGATCTTACGTAACGCCACTGAAGAAGAAAGCGGCAGAAAGGATGAATAATCCCTCAGATTAACACTCTCTACAGACACCGGACGAGGACGGTACCTTTCTGAGGTAGTTTGGGAAGAACCCTTGGACCAAGTGTGGACTTTGTGTTGCTTGAAGTAGTGCTGGGAAAATAAAACGTTAAATAAACTCATCGTTGAACACTCAGATGCTGCAGGAGGTTCTCGCCTTTGGTACCTTTGCTGTTGAGGAATGCCTTCAAACTTGTTGGAAACCGGAGACATCTTACTGACCGGCGGAGGAGTGGAGTCGCTCCCTAGAAATGATAAAGTTGACGACCACAAACCCGTTACTCGACACCAGACCACGGCGGCAGTCCGGCAAATGAATTGATTTAAATGTGGAAGTAAATCAACATGCTGTGATGATTGAAAATAAACAGAACAATGAGAGAGACGCCCTCTGGCTGAGCTCGGGGAGCTGCTGCTCAGGACGTTAGGATTTTGGTGGAACGCGTGACGGCAGATTAGGAATTCATTTGGCTGTTTTTTTTTTTTGCACCTTAAAAACATCGATTAATGCCTCTTATTTGAACATGTTTGAGTGAAACTAACAGTTCCTCCTCTTGTGGAGCTAAATTGAGTTGTTTTACACTTTAAATATTATATCCTAATATCAGAAGTGGTCCTGTTTAATAATCATTTTATTATGTTAAATAATAATGTTAATATACAGTGAATATAATATGTTATATTATAATATATAATAGTATATAATTTAATATATAATACATTTAATATATATTTAATAATTTAATATATAACAAATAATAAAAAAAATTATATGAATAATTCAATAGGAGCTGAGTCTGGCGTTTGTGTAACACCAGATTAAATGGACTCAAACATCATTTTCTTATACGGTGAGCAAAAATAAAAGTTTGACCTTAGTTGTAGATAACTGTTCATTTTATTTACATCATAGAGACGATGTTTGTGAATTTCGTAGGCTTTAGATCCCAAAATGCCACCACCCGGTGAAATAATCGGGAGGTAGCACTCGCATTTTTACATGCATCATGGCGGCAGCTGAGGTTTTATGAAAAAATTCAAATTAAACAGCGACTGGACAATTTTTTAAGTCAGTGGCTTTTTAGACACATTTTGAGGTCGCAAGGTGGCAGTCCAGTGGCAGGTGGGTGGCAGTCCAGTGGCAGGTGGGTGGCAGTCCAGTGGCAGCAGTGCAATAATTGACTGATAGGAGGGTCTTCAAGGTTTATTATTTGTGTGGCACATTTTAAGTACAGAAACAATTCAAGGTCCCAAAATCCTCTGATGATTGGCAGATTTCAGACTGCCACCCTCCTGCCACCCTCCTGCCACTGTGCTGCCACCTCACTGCTGCCATCCGATTGTTAGAAATAGTACAGCAGTTGGTCAATCTGGTGATCCTGGCCACCGTGGGTCCAAACGGTCACAATAGTGACACCTACAGGATGAAATTATTCAACATGACTCCTCACTATATCTCAGAGCCTGTAAAGGGACAAAGTTTATCAGGCGCACCAAGAACTTTCTGATACTTTGAGTTTCTTGTGTGCACTAGATACTTTTTCGCTTGCCAGTTTAATTATTATTATTTTTTTTTAAATCCTGCCTTATCTGCTGCTGATTACCTGGATCAGGCGTGTTTGGCCAATAAGGAGCTTCAATGGCAGGTTGGTTGGAAAACATGTAGGACATCCCTGATCTAAGGGCTACATTAACTTTAATATTTCATACTTATAATCATATATAGTATATTTATTCCTATTTTATATTTGATCATTATATTCAATATACACTTATTAATATTAACTTACATATTTTATCATGATAAATTGTTTTAATGGATGAATGACCAAATAGCCCTTTCTGAATTTCAATGTCCCAGTGGTGACAAATAAAATAATTCCTTTTTATTGTTAAAAAATACTTCAAGAACAGACAAAATAATTTTAAAAAATCATTAAATTTGGGGGAGGGATGTCTAGAAAAGACAAATAACAGTTTAATTCATGTTTTATCAAAATGTTCATTTGCATTTCTTGAGAAAATGCTAACATTTTTAAAAGTTTTGGCTTAATTTGATGAAGATTTGACTTCCTGCTCATGTGTGCTTGCGTCTCACCCCCGGATAAGCCCCCTCTACTGAGTGGAGTGTGACAGAGAGGGCTGGGTGGGTCAGACAGGGTGCGTTTGTGTCCAGGAGGAGGGGGCGGAGGTCTCTTCTTGGACAGGGTGGAGCTGCCTCCTGTCGTGAGTGTGGAGTGAGGGCCGGATGGGGGAGGAGCTGGAGGAGCGACACATAGGACAGGTGAGGTCCAAACATGAAGAGAGTCGAGGAAGAGGAGGGACAGACAGCAGGAGGAAGGGGTCGGTTTGCTGCCTCGCCGTTTATGAAAGATGAGGTGAAAGCAGCGAACAGAGAGCTCAGCCAGAGAGGTGTCAGCTTTACAGCTCAAAGATGGCGGGACGTCGGTCTGAAAAAGCTGAAACCGCACGTCTCAATAACACCCTGTCCATCTGAGCTGTAAAGTAGGAAACAACCGAGGGGTAAAGGGGAGAACTTAAACAAGATATTCACTGATGTATGGTCGAGTGCCAGCCAGTGTGGCGTAGTGCGAATGAGAGCCAAGGAATGCCAAGTGAGGAGCTGAAAGAATAGAGAAACAAAAAAAGAAAACAGAGCGAGATGAGGAGTGTGGGAGAGAATCTACAAGCATGTCAGTCTCAGAAAGAGCTGCTCCCACACACCGGAAAAATAACAAGATGAGATTCTATCAGTGACAAGCAAAGCAAAAAGAAAAAAAAAGAAAAAGAGGAACGGTGTGAGGCTGGCCCCGGGGGGCCGGCTCCTCGGCAATGCAGAGCCGTGAAGAGTTAGCCTGTCATCCGTGTTTTTATCCACTTATTCAGGGAGAATCTTTTGCTGGAGTACAGCTTTGTAACGGGAAGTGGCAGGCCTGCAAAGCTTTAGAGTTCCACACAAAGAAGCAGGAGAAACAGCAAAAATAAAACTTCACATTTCACCAACTTTCCTCAGCGACAAAAGTACATGTGTGCAAAGCGTTTCCGCCTGCAGATGTTCTGTCAGAGTTAAATAAGGTAAATGATTGGCTGGACTGCAGAGGTCGAAGCTGAAGGTCACGTGGAGAAACCAGATTTAAACAGGTAAACGACACAGGGAACGCTTTGCCACAAGATTCATTCATAATATAGGTATAAAACATGAACAAGCATTAATAATGTCTTTATAAGCATCTTATTACCATATTTGTAAAACATCCACAGACGCTAATAAACGTTAGTCCCACTCAAATTATATTTTTATCTATTAAATCTTTACCAGTGGTCTTTAAATCAAGATGATACACATCAATTTAAATTGTTTACATGCACCATGATCAGATGAACAATTGGTATAACCGTCCTATCTCGATCGGAGAGAGAGTTTGATCCAAATGAGTCCGATTGGGTCAGAGTAATAATATTTTTGTTTACATGAAATCATTTTTATTCTGATCAAGCGTTTATTCACTTGTGTCCATGTAACCATAACTAATGTCTCAAAGGATTTAGATGTCTTTGAAAGAAATATAATGACACTTTCTGATAAAACATCTCCAAATATTAACTAATGTCTATAAAATATCATTATAAAAGTGTATAAACACATTATTAATGGTTGTTAATGTCCTATTACTAGACTATTAGGAATCTAATAGGACTGCCACAATTAGTCGACGGCTAATTGACTATTAAAATAGTCGACAACTAATTTAATAGTTGACTAGTTGTTACTTTATATTATATGGAGTCAGAGTGTAGCAAAGTTTAAAGTTATAATGATATTCTGCCAGCTTTTTGGACTATTTTGACATTTATTAAGGTTTTTTAGGCTATTCTGGAGTTTAACTAATATTTCAGCTACATGCTAGCTATTTTGGCTAATTTTTTGTTGTTGTTTTTTTTAAGCTATTGTGGTGTTTAGCTAATATTTCCGCTATATGCTAGCTATTTTGGCTAATTTTAGGCTTTTTTTTTGTTTTTTTAGGCTATTTTGGAGTTAAGCTAACATTTCAGCTGCATGTTAGCTGTTTTGGCTAATTAAGGCTTTTTTTAGGCTATTTCTGAGTTTAGCTAATATTTCAGTTACAAGCTAGCTAACTTAGGCTTTTTTTTATTTTTTAGGCTAATTTGACATTTAACTACTATTTTAGCTATCAGCTTTAGTGTTTAAATCTACCAACTTTAGCGCTTTTAGCTATCAATTTCAGCATCTTCAGCTATTAATACTAGCATCTTCAGCAGCCAAATTCAGCTTATAGAATTCACTCTAGCATTATCACAGATATTCTAGTGTGAATATATCTAGTTTTTAGTTTGTTTAAAGCTAATGATGGTTAAGATGTGTGCTTTACATCCAGTTTGCATATGACCCGATTAGTCGACTAATCGTAATAAATAATCAGTGATTAGTCGACTATTAAAATAATCGTTCATGCACTAGAATCTAATGACAAAGCATTACCCATACACCCAGCATAGTTTGTCCATATTTCTAAGGCAGAAATCCTCAACTTAAACTGTTCAGTGACCTTGTTCAGTAGCTATACGTTTACAACCTCACAGCTTTCTGAAAATGCAGAAAATGAGGACACTTGTCTTTTTTTAAAGACACTTGTCTGTTTAAGCTTAGCCGTGTACAACGATGGACAAATCTGCAACCATGCAGGATCTGTCAGTGATTTTTTACATGTGATAGGTCATATAAACAGTTAAAATGTCTCTTTCCCAGGTCAAATGTGTCGTGCGACGCAGCTTCTCGGGTGATTAAAGTGGTTGAACGGAGGAGGAGTGTTGTCTTTAACACAAGCTGCAGAGTCAGCGCTCTCACTGTTTTCTTTAAAGTTCACTCCTACTGCATCCCACTGCTGGGGGTGTTAGTGGAAGCAGCACTAAAGTGATTAGAAATCACTCCTGAAGTCATCAAACATTAACAGACGGGTTTTCAGATAGATACGGTTACTTTAATATAAAACGTGGACGCCCCCCGGACAGCGTGTCTGACCTTTGCCCTGGTTCCTGGGGGGCAGCGGCGGCCCGTCCGCCACGGGGGAGGAGCTGAGGTCGGTGGAGGCGCTGTACATCTGGTTGGTGAAGGCGCTGTAGGACAGGCGCTGCTGCTTGTCCCTCTGGCTGATGAAGCCCGGCAGGGAGAGCTTGTCGTGGGGGGAGAGGCTGGAGGAGTGGCAGAAGCTCTGCGGCCTCGGGGAGCGGTCCTTCTTGATGGGACTGGGCTGGAGGAGGTCAGGAGGTGGACGTTAGAGCCTCACGCAGAACTAGAACTCAGGGAAAAACGTCCACTAGATCATCGTTATTCATCTAGATCACACCAGCCTACTGCTAATTTGATTAATTTGTTAGGAACTTTAAGAAACACAAATAATACAATAAATGTTTGATTTGTATTTTTAAATATTTTTTAAATAATGTTAAATTATTAATTTCTGTAATCTTCATAGAAGAAAAAAAATACTAAAACATTTTGAAAACTAGATATATAGCATTACATGCGATAATGCTAGTGTGAATGCTGTAAGCTGAACTGAAGATGCTAACTTTGATTGCTGAAAGTGCTGAAATTAATAACTAAAAAAACTGAAGCTGAAAACGCTGAAGCTAATAAATAGCTAAAATATTAGCAAAAAAGGTTAAATTAGCCTAAAAAAAACCTGAAAAAATTCTAAATTAGCCAAAGCAGCTAGCATGTAGCTGAAATATAAAAAAGTAAAAATATTTTGATTCATTTCACAAAAATAAGAATTTTCCTTTCAGTTAATTGTTATTGAAAGCTGTAATTTTTAGGTTAAAACAAACATATTTTTTCTTTGAATACACATAAACATGACATTGATAAAATAAAATAATATTTTAAATAGTGTGCGAATAATTTTTTGTTTTTAATTAATCGTGACCTGTAATTAATTATTTGGTTTTAATTGCATTTTTCAACCCATTAATAGCAGTAAAAAGCCTAATTTTGAGGTATTTTATTTAGGTTTGTGACATTGTGGTGCAGTAAAAGATAAAAAAAAACTAAAAAGGTGGCTTTACTAATTTTTACTATTATAAAAGACTTTTTACTTTTACACCATAGAAGGTTTTTTTTCTTTTGCAATCCTGAACAAATAACAAAATAAAAAACATCCGGTCAGTAGGAACACTTTTCTAAGTAATCCAAAAATATTGAACACAACTTTTTAATGGTTATTAATACCATCATTTAAATGTTGATACATCTTAATCCTCAGTTTATCACAGCAGGAAGAGAGTAGAAAAGACACGAGAGGGATTTTATAGTTGAATTTAACCTATTTGGGTGAATTTGATCATTTTGAAGACTGGGATGAAGCAGAAACAGAATAAAGAGAATCTAAGAAAGAAGACATGAAACACTGCAGAGGAATTTAATTATTTAGACTTTCTTTTAAATCAAATTTTGCTTCATCACTTGGACAAAAACAAGCAGCAAGAGGGAAATTTTCCCTCTTAAATTATATATTTTTTAAAAAATTTCTTATGACGATCACCTTTCTCAAAAAGGAGCTTGAGCTGAGCGTGAAGCTGAAGCCGTTACCATGACAATGCGATGCGCCGCGTATAAAACAGTAAAAAAAACTATTTCAATTTAAAAATATAACAGGACTGAGGCTCTAATAATTGATTTAATATTTATATTTTATTTGAAATGACCAGACATGAGCAGGATGAAATGTTCCTCCAAGTGTGCATAACACGGAAGTAAAAATTTCATTTCATTTCATTTTTTCTTTCTTTAAAGCGCTCTGAAATGGATTTCTCGCTCCAGGAGGCGGGGCTTTCAGAAAACAGCTGATTATCAACCGTTAATACTTCCATTCTAGTGCTGTTTTATTTAAACTAAGTATAAAAAATACTTTTACTTTTCCTAAGTCAGGATATTTGTTCTGCTTTCTTAAGCAGCCTCACTGATTTCATCACATGTGGTTGCAAAGAGCTTAAAAACCCAGCTTGCATTACACTGTTGTGCATTAACTGCTTCGGATTGAGGCAACACACGGGGGCTGCAGGGGATGCAAAATAATAATAATAGCGTTCAGGGAAAAATAAAAGTGAAGGTCACACCTTGTCGTCGAGGTCGTCGTCGCTCTCGTCCATCTCCTCCAGCCTGAGACTCCACTCATACTCCACATGGATGTGAGGGTTGAACTTCCCCTCTGCGGCCTGGACGAGCTGTCACACCAAACACCTTCGTTTACCGCCTCCAAATCATGGCAGCAACACAAACAACTGCACACAGAACTCAATCACCATGACAACGTTCTGCTTTTTATTTGCATCCGCCCTTCACTGCCATCTAGTGGCCGACAGACACTCAACAAACGTCTCATTCAATGAGGTTGAAGCTCCACAACCTTCAGTTGAATTCATGTTTAATTATTTCACCCTAAAGTGCTGCGTTTGCTCCGATGCCTTCCGGCGCCTCTACTTACCGCCTCCTCGCACTGACTGTTCCTCAGTCGCCTGGCAACATCCAGAGCCGTCTCTCCGTTCTGATTGGCTGGAAGGTGAGGAATCAACAGTTAGCGAGTGACGCGGTGGGGGGGGATCAGACGGGGAGGGAGGAGGCCGGACGCGTCACTCACTGATGTCGGTGGCCGGCTTGCCCCTCAGCAGCAACTTGAGGCACTCGGGCTTCTCGTACATGCAGCAGTAGTGCAGGGCGGTGTTCCCGTACTCCGTCTGCTTATCCAGGTTACCGCTGCAGCAACAAAAAAAGATATATCTGTACGTGCACAATCCTCTGAATAACCAGGAGGAAAACAAGGATTCTGGGTAACCGACTGAACAGAGAGGAATAAATTAAAGCTTGACCCATTTCTGTTTGCCTTGTGGAAAACTCCACAAACCTCTGGCGCCGTTACCTGTTCTGCACCAGGAAGTCCACCAGGTGCAGCGAGGTGTGATCCGCCGTCCGGACGGAGTAGTGCAGCGCAGTCTCGCCGGCTTCCTGCAGGGGGCCACCAAACACAGCACAGAGATGGAGAGGAGAGCATCCATTCTGGATTCTGTTTTGTGTGTCTGTGTGTGTGTGTGTGTGTGTGTGCATGTGTGTGGGTCGTTCAGCATTTTAACAGGGAGCAGTCAACAAAATGGCTCCTAAAAATTACACTTCTGACGCACAATACGGATTGAAATCATCCTAATTTATTAAATCGATTGAGTATAATATTTAAAACACATAAACATAATTAGATTTGCTAAACATTCCGGTAAATATCCTCCTTAGTCATGCTGTGAGGGGTGGATTGAGTTTCCCTGTGCAGCAGTTCGGATGCTCTGACAGCAGAAGATCAGATATCGGTGAGTCAGACAGCTCCCTCTGTCACCAAACAATATCCCGGTTTATCCTTTTATTCTGCCGCAGCGCTTCATTTTTTTATTTTTTTATTTTTTTCATCCCCATGTTGGAGTTACAAAACCCTGACCCATTTACGTCAGACTAAGTCTGATCACGCATGTTGTTTACGGTGCAGCGTCTTCACCCTCTACTGCCTGATATTTAACTTTCGTTTACGCCTAAAGCGGCGCCACGAACGGCGCAGAGACAAAAAAAAGATGCAAAGTAAAAGCAGACACACGAAGGGAGTCGTCACAGATGTCAGCAGATGACGGCGCCGCTCTGTGGCCGAGGTTTTCTGGCCGCCACCTGCGGGTGAAGTTGTCCGGATGAGTCAGAGCTTAGCCAACTGCTACGCCCGTATCTGCCCAGAAACTGGTGGAAATGTGCAGCTCGCTGTAAACGTAGTGTCAGGATGTGCATGTGGTCTTTAAGAGGCAAATCGTCATGGAAACCAGATTCCAGGCATATTTTCACACTTCCTCCGAGTGATTTCAAGATAGTTTCTGCAGAAATCTTTAGGGGAATCCTTTAAAAAAATAGAAAGGGAACGCATCAACCAAAGCCGGAGTTATTTAACACTGAGTGTGGAAAAACAAAGCATAGATGGAGCTCGGATGTGCTTTTAAAAAGGGTACTTTTCTTTGAAAAGTTCCTCAAAAATAAGATAAACTGGAAAAGTTGCATTACCTGTGATAATGCTTTTAGCTGACAGTAGTTGCTGAAGATGCTGAAGCTTTTTGCTGAAAACGGGGAAGCTTTTTACTGTAATTTCTGAAGGGATTTGCTGAAAATGCAAAAGCTAATTGTAAAATGTTAAATTTGTTAAATAACAATGAAGAACGGTGAAGTTGACTAGATTTCTGAAAAAATGGTAGCAAAATTGCTTAAAAATCCCTAATACATGACAATTTTGCACAAATATTTAGTTTGTTGCTTAAATATGAGTTAAACTCAGAATTACCCCAAAAAACCTCAGTAGATGAAAAATTAGCCAAAAAAGCTAGCTCGTTGCAAGAATAGAAGCTAAACTTTAAATTAGCCTTTAAAAACCTCAGTAAATAACAAATTAGTCAAAACGATATCATGTTGTTCAAATAGAAGCTAAACTCCAAATTAGCATAAAAAACCTCAGTAGAAACCAAATTAGCCAAAAAAAAGCTAGTACATTGTTTAAATATAGACAATAATTCCTCAGTAAAAAGAGGAAAAAGAGATTCTCGGAAATCTGAGCGCAGATGGAGAAAATCTAAACTACATGTTGATTACGACATCTAAAAAGAGAAACTATACTTATATAATTTACAACTGAGCAATGCAGTTATATAATCTGAAATTATTACCAAAAACTCCCATAATCCTTGAGCCTTATTTAGTATAGTTGACATGTTGACAAAACTTAGCCAAAAATGATAGCACGTTGCTCAAGCAGAAGCTAAACTCCAAATTAGCATTAAAGAGAACCTCAGAAGAAACCAAATTAGCCAAAAAAAGGAGAAAAAAAGGTGGCACATTGTTCGAAATCTAGCTAAACTCAAAAATAGCCAACAATTCCTCAGTAAATTAAATTAGTCAGAAACGTTAGCATTTTGCTTTAATAGAAGCTAAACTCCAAATTAGCCTTAAAAAAACCAGAGTAGATTACAAATTAGCCAAAAATGTTAGCACGTTATTAGCATGTTTGATGACTGAAGCTTTGGGATATTCAGAACATTTGTGGTCAGATGATATTCATATCTCCATTAGAAATTTACCATAATTGTTGGAATTATTTACTTTTTTTTAGTACACCTTCTCCTGAAGTCTACTTTGTTGGCAACAAGACAGAGCCGTTCTCATTAAAAATATATATATATATATTTTTCTCCTAAAAATATCTTTGTAGGGCGTTGTTTAAACATTTAGTAAAAAAAAATTTGAGTTTGGAAGTCTGAATCTGTTAACTTTACTGAACTGTTTTTGTATGTCTCCTGTTCAAACTGCGTTTTATGGTAGTAAAATGTCGTGAAATGACAAGCTTGTAATACACAGCGCTGCTCAAAATATAAAATAAATAATCAATCGGGAAACAACATTTGATTTCAATCGAGTCTGCAACCATGTGATCGGATTGGGACATCCCTGAATTAAACACATAAACAGGCTAAACTTATAAAAAAAACAGCTGTTATTATAATGTTAACTAACTTTTTTCTTGCTAAAAAAAAAAATAAATCTCATAAAAAACAGATTTGTTTCAGAACCATATCAATGGACTCAATGTATTGTGTGTGTACATGCATATATGTCTATTTATGATTCAATTTTAATGTAAAAAAAACCGAATCTATATTTTTTGATTGATTTTCAAATCAATTTATATATTAATAACTTTAACAGATTTGACACATCTCTGTAATTTTGGTCTTTTTTCTTGTTTTTTTTTCCCCGAGATTTCTTGAAATAAACCAATCAATCAAACTGATGTCATTTTAAAATAATTTCTAGTGAGAAAATTTGTTATTTTTATCTTTTAAAAAAAATGAAACACAACAAAGGTTTACGATAATCTCCTCTGCCTCTTTCCAATAAGTCAAGGTTAAAACTTGCTGTCAGACTCACTGGTCCCGTCTCTGGGAGGGGCTCCATAAGCTCCACCCCCTCCGCGTAGACCTGAATCAGAGCCAGCAGGTCTCGGGACTGGACCGCCTCGAACAGCTCGATCATCTTAGCCGACGCGGACGTGCAGGTCTTCTTGGCGTACTTGTGGTCCACGTACTTGGCGGTGATGAACTCCTTCCTCACCGTCCTGCAGGAGAGAGGCGTGTTTTCAAACGTTCGCTCACACGGACGGATCCGTATAACTCTGAGCACTGACATGTCACTGGAGGGGGTGGGCTTCGGGGAAGGATGGGGGAGGTTTCCCTCCATGATCTCGTTGAAGCTACTGTTCCCAACGTTCTTGGCCAGCTGGAGGACGACAGAAGATGGAAATGTCATCTATTTGTAGCTCCGCCTCTCCTTTCTATTCCTTTCTTTGGTTTGGAGAAAACTCACCAAGAGTTCTGAGGTCCCTAACTTGTCGAGCTCCATGGACTGGATTCGGGAAATGTGCACCCCCATCTCCCTGTGGATGCCCGAGCACTCGATGCAGGTGAGGATGCCCAGGTTGGTGGAGAGCCACTTGGGGTCTGCGAACAAGACAACATCTGGTTTGGCATCCAGCATAAACAAGCAAATAAGTCAAAAATTCTTAAAATTTGAAAAAATATTTTGAAATAAGCAAAATAAAAATCTAGAAAAAATATATTATTTTAATAATAAAAAAAACTAAGATTATTTTTTTTTACAAGACAAAAAATATGATTGTTTTTTCTTGAAACAAGGTTATTTTTTACAGTTTTCATTGTTAAAAGTCCCCAATCCAGTCAAATCAAACCCCAGAAAAAAAATTAGAATTAAATATTTTAAGTCTTCTTCCCAACTGTCCTTACAGGTGGGTATGTACGGAGGATGAGATGATGAAATATCAAAGTCGTACAGCGCTCAGTGAACCCGTGGTTCTAAGCTGGAGGAAAATTCTTGAATGAAACTTTTACAAGTGTCCAAAAATCAACTATGTTATTTGATTAAATCTTAATATTCCGTGTAATATTTAAAGCTGGTTTAAACTTAGTTTTAAACTGTTCTTTAAACGTCAAAAAGGCTAAATTCATCCAACTTATAAGACGTTAAAGCAAAATAAAATCAAACAACTGTAATACAATCTAATAGTAAATGTGAATCCACAGAATCTGCAACTTTATAGTCAGTGTATCATTAAAGAATCATATTATGATTCCTTCATCTGTAAATTAAGATTTGTGTAACTATTTGATTAATCAATTAATTGATTCATATTTCTACAATTAAACCAGATCCATTTATCTCAGGTAGAACTGAATCGACCTAAACCATAAAAAATTGTTTCAATTATAAAAATTGATACCATAATACCATTTGGATTGGTGTACAGTAGGTTTTTTTTACTATAATGTAAATATTTTACTAAAGAGCAAATACTGATCTACTAACGGAAAATTTTCTGCACCTTTGAGCAAAAAATGTGCTAGAAAATGCTAGAAAACTCACCAAAACTTGCACACAAAATTTGTACCCTGTAAAATAAATTTTATAGAATTTCGTTACACAGTGAACGACCCCTCCCCCAAAACGATGACATCATCATGGTAGGAAAAACCATGAAAAAACAAATAGTGCAAAAATTGCTTATGGAGCCAACAAAAAAAACGAAAGAATAACACACGTGTCGAGGATATCCAAAGGAAGTTTTAAAGTTATTATGGGATGGCCACAGGAACCGTGGCTTGGCAGCCATTTTTTAAAAAACTTTGAAAATGTAACATATTGATCCCAGGCTGAAGCTAAAACAAAGTATGTTACAAGGGATATAAACATATTAAAATTTTGGGCGTAGTTAGTAAATAACCTCCGTTGCTAAGGAAATCCAAAAATGTACTTTTGCCGATTCTTCTGAAACTCACGTCAATCTGTTCGGTATCGCCAGGTGAACAAAACATAAAATGGTTGCTATGGAGATAACGCTAACAGAAAAGCCGGCATTTTGAAAAAAGGGGTTTTTACATCAATTTGTCATATAACTCTGATTAGCTTGACAAAGGCAGAAGGAAGGTGGTGCGTAGTGGCTGCTAAGTAAGTGAGGCTTCATTTTTTTATTTTTTATTTTATTTTATTTTTTTTGGGGGGGTTGTGGCCCTGTACCAAGTGACCTACGGACCAGTACCGGGGTTACTACCTTAAAGGGGTCGTATGATCCTCAAGGGAACTGCTAGACACACCCTACACACCTCTATAACACCTCCATGTTCCCGGTAAAACCAAAAACAAGCAGAACTCGTATGGATCAACCCCCCCGTACGGCTAAAGCTTTGGTTTTGCACATAAACTGTAGGAATCTCAGTATCTTACATGCAGAACTCTCTGCCAAGCAAAGAGCAACAGGAGCAAATCCGTGTGTAAACTGAACACAGTCTAAACCGAGGAGTCAACCTGCCGTAACCGTCTCATTTAAACACATCTTGAGCCGTCTGAACCTAAACGGGGGGGTTGTTAATGGAAAACACAGGAGGTCAAGCCCCACATGGACCAGATGGGAACAGGTCAGAAAGTGCTTGTTAAACATGGCGAGGGAAAGCAGGCCGGCCTTAATGTCTGCAGAGAGACTTCCAAGGAGAATTTCAATCCTTCCCGTCAGCAGCAGAGAGGCGGGAGCAGAGGTGACCTTTGAAAAAGGACGAGGTGATGTGACGAGCAGAGGGAGCTGCACGCATCTCACCAAAGATCAGGAATCACACAGACCCTGAAGGATAAAAAGGGTGTGACTTATGTAACAAAACGATGTGTCGCTGTTGCCTGTTTTCTCTGTTTGGAGCATCAAAATGTGCCCTTGGTGAGTCGGGGTGCGTGCATGTGCGTGTGCACGAGTGTCAGAGGGCCTGAGTGTCCACAGAACCTCTTAGGTGCTGACTCCTTGCTTCCTAATCTGGGGGAGGATCAGGACGGAGTTGAGTCTTGAATGCTAACACACATTCACACTCTATTAAGGGCTGGGGGGGCGGTTTGGAGTGTCAGTTACAGTCTGAGCGAGGGACGGGGAGTTCGGGGGGCAGCTGGGACGCTGTAAACAAACCCAGACTCGGAGAGGAAGATTCTTTCCGCAGTGAATTCCCAGAGCGCCGAGGTGAAAGTCGACTAAGCACACGTGCGGACTGCGGCAAAACGCACCTGCAGCTCCGCAGTCGCAGCACAGCTCGTTGCCCGGCATGCGCAGCACTTCTTCGATGATGGCTTTAGTCAAGTCCTCCAGTCCGTCCTCGCCGCCGCTGCTCTGCTCGCCTCGGAACGCCATGTTTAGCGCCTCCTCCTTGCTGTTGGTCAGCACCGAGATCCAACTGCAATCGGGACAAAAAGAAAACAAAAAAAGAAACATTTTAAACACCCAAAATGTTTTTCATTATTATTGCAATCCCTACTATAGAGGTTTTGCAGATTTACTTTCCCTGTCAAGGTCAAAGTGAGACTGTGGATGATGGGAAATACTGTAAACATTCTCTGCTGCTGCAGTTTACCACTAACACATTCGTGCAGAAGCTTCACTGAAGCTTCAGCACTTCAGCTGCCGACACAGATGTGAACGCATGCTCTCTGCATGGGTGAAATGTAAGAGTACTTAGGTGTAAAACAAAACGTTATTGAGTAACGTGTGTGATAATGTGCTTTAATGGGGCTGATGAGGAAGTCGTTCATTTTAAGGGAGAAAACCGATGAAGTTTTGATGCTTTTTCCTTGGAAAAGAAAATAAGTTGGATTGAAGTAAACTTTAAAATATGCTGAGTCATGTAGTAAAAATTTAAATATCAGGAATTAATGAAAATTGTGTTTTTATTATGTTTTTGTGACAATTTTCTGATGATGGAGGACATATATGAAGAAAATTAATTTTAAAATGCATTTATGTAGTAAAAAAAAAAAAAAACACCAAGAGAAAAAGAGCTAATTTGTTACAAAGAAAATACACGGGGCGAGCAATGGGGGAGGGGACGCGGGGGAGGGGCTGCTATGCATCAACAGTCCCGCCCACAAACTTTGGGTGTTTTCAGACTGGATACTGTTTGGTCTGTAATCAGACAGACGTCCACCGGACATTTTTATTTCTAACCAAAGATTGTAAACAAAACCATGTGACTAAAGATCTCTTCAGTCATTGGCCAAGAATTATGAGGGCGGGGCAAAGCAATGAGAGACAGAATGATGGAAGTCGTGTGCTTTGCAATAAACATTGTCAAGAGATTTTACTTTTTCAAACTTTTATTTTTTTATTTAAAGGGTAACCAAACCTTAAGTCAAATTTTTCGTCTGTCTATAAATGGGGCTTTAAATGTGCTGTCTAATAGTCATTGACAATTTTTTTACAAATTAAAACAAACTTGTTTAATTCTTGAAAATATTGTCAAAAAAACGTCTGTGTGCTGCCCCCTACAGGTTAAACCCAGGTATTACATTTGAAACCATTTAAGTCTCACGTCATGATCTGCAGCTCCAGTAATGATAACAGTCCTGTCCCCAAGCCCCACCCCTCTGACTGGAGTTTCAAATTTCAGTTGTGGGCGGAGTCATTTTTTTTTTTCTTTCCGTTTTAAATCCAGCTGCAGGACTTCAGTGTTGCTCATTTTTAATGACCTTTAATGATTTAAGATCTAATTGTTTGATCAGTTTTCCTCTCTTGTAACTGGAAGTCATCGCGTGATCACATCTGTGCAGGAAATCCATCATGTGTGATGCATTCTCATCACGTTTCCTGAAGGAGGCGGGGCATAAAAATGAGGACGGAATCATCTGGTCTTTAATAAACTGAACTCACATGACAAACTCTTGTTCATCTTCAGCCTGGAAGTGATATGTCCGGTTATCTGTTGAGAACAGAAATACACAGTGAGAGTAGAACCAGGACCAAACATACCAGACTGTCTGTGATAAAAGAAACAAAAATCATGTGTGTGTTTTATATAAGGTCAATAAATGTAAACAGACTTACGAGAGATGAGATCAAAACATTTCCTGTCCTCGCCGCTCGGCTTCACCTGGCAGGTGAGCAGGTTGAGTTTGACGGGTTGCCTGTTGGACTGAAGACAAACGAGCGTTACACAGAATATACAGGAAATATGACTTTAACAAAACCTACAAAAGGTTTTTAGAAAAGATGTTCCCGGGAAAGTAAAAGGAGGGTACTTAAAAAACACTTTAGGCTGCGTTCATCTGAAAATGTTCAGTTATGAACAAAACTAAAGACCTTTCAGTATTTCTTTACTACGGTATTTGATTACCGTACTTGTTTGTGTTTTTTGTTTGTATCAAAATGTGATTGTTTTTGTACTTTTAGTTATTGCTGTTGATTGGGTGTTTGTTGTGTTCAGATGATGGATAGATTAGATGAACGAATGGATGAACAGATGAATGAATGGATGGACGAATGACAGATAGGTGGATGTTTGAACGGATGGATGATGGGTGAATATATGGATTGATGGATGCTTGGACGGATTCGATGAACGGATGGATGGATTTATGGATGAATAGATGGATGAATTGGAAAAACTGATGGATGGATGGACAGATGAATGAATGGATGGATGAATAGATGGATGGACAGGTAAGTGGATGGATGGGTGGATGTTTGGATGGATGGAGGAATGGATTGGATAAACAAATGGATGGATGGATGAATAGATGGAAGGATTGGATGGATGGATGGATGGATGGATGGATGGATGGATGGATGGATTGGATGGACGGATGGATGAATGGATGGATGGATTGGATGGACGGATGGATGGATGGATGGATGGATGAATAGATGGAAGGATTGGATGAATGGATGGATGAATGGATGGATGGATGGATTGGATGGACGGATGGATGAATGGATGGATGG